>NW_024470655.1:367500-582500 GCF_017639515.1 Carcharodon carcharias | reverse complement strand
TTTGTGAGTGTGTGTGTGTGACTGTGTGTGTGAGTTTGTGTGACTGTGTGTGTGAGTGTGTGTTTGTGTGAGTGTGTGTGTGAGTTTGTGTGTGTGTGTTTGTGTATGTGTGAGAGTGTGTGTGAGTTTGTGTGTGTATGTGTGAGTGTATGTGAGTGTGTGTGTGAGTTCGTGTGTGTGAGTGTGTGTGAGAGTTGGTGTGTGTGAGTGTCAATGTCTGTGTGAGTATGTGTGTGTGTTTGTGTGTGTGTGTGTGTGTGAGTTTGTGTGTGTGAGTTCGTGTGAGAGTGTGTGTGTGTGTGTGTGTGAGAGAGTTTGTGTGCGTGAGTGTGTGTGTGAGTGTGTGTGTGTTTGTGTGTGTGTGAGTGTGTGTGTGCATTTGTGTGTGTGAGTGTGTGTGTGATTTTTGTGTGTATGTGAGTGTGTGAGTGTGTGTGTGTGTGAGTTTGTGTGCGTGAGTGTGTGTGTGTGTGAGTGTGTGTGTGTATGAGTGTGAGTGTGACTGTGTGTGAGTTTGTGTGTGTGTGTGAGAGTGTGTGTGCGTGTGTGTTTGTGCCAATGTGTGTATGAGCGTGAAAGTGTGTGTGAGTGTGTGACTGTGTGAATGTGTGTCAGTGTGAGTGTGTGTGTGTGTGAGTGTGTGTGTGAGTGTTTGTGTGAGTGTGTGTGAGGGTTGCTGTGTGTATGTGGGTGTGAGTGTCTGTGTGTGTGACTGTGTGTGTGTGTGAGCGTGTGTGTGTGACCGTGTGTGTGTATGAGTGTGAGTGTGTGTGTGTGTGAGTGTGTCTGTGCGTGTGTTTGAGTGTGTGTGTGTGGGAGTATGTGTGTGTGAGTATGTGTGTTTGTGTGTGAGTATGTGCATGTGTGAATGGGTGAGTATGTGTGTGTATGTGTGTGTATGTGTGTTTGTGTTTGTGTGTGTGTGTGTGTTTGAGTTTGTGTGTGTGAGTGTGTGAGTGTGTGTGTGTGTGAGTGTACGTGTATGTGTGTGTATGTGTGTGTTTGTGTGTGTGTGAGAGTTGGTGTGTGTGTGTGAGTTTGTGCATGAGTGTGAGTGTGTGAGTGTTTGTGAGTGTGTGAGTGTGTGTATGAGTTTGTGTGTGTGTGTGTGTGTGAGTTTGTGTGTGTGAGTGTGTGTGTGTGTGTGTGCCTGTGTGTGAGTGTGTATGTGTGTGTATGAGTGTGTGTGTTTGTGAGTGTGGCTGTGTGTGTGAGTGTGTTTGTGTGTGTGTGTGAGTTTGTGTGTGTGTGTGAGAGTGTGTGTGTGTTTGTGTCAATGTGTGTATGAGAGTGAAAGTGTGTGTGTGTGTGAATGTGTGTCAGTGTGTGTGTGTGTGTGAGTGTTTGTGTTAGTATGTGTGTGAGTGTGGTTGCGTGTATGTGGGTGTGAGTTTGTGTGTGTGTGAGAGCGTGAGTGTGTGAGCGTGTGTGTGTATGAGTGTGAGTGTGTGTGTGTTTGTGTGTGTGTGAGTGTGTGTGAGAGTTGGTGTGTAAGTGTGTGAGTGTGTGTGTGAGTGTGTGTGTGTGTGTGTGAGTGAGTGTGTGTGAGTGTGTGAGTGTGTGTGAGAGTTGGTGTACGTGAGTGTGTGTGTGAGTTTGTGCATGATTGTGTGAGTGTGTGAGAGTGTGTGTGTTTAAGTGTGTGATTGTGTGTATGAATTTGTGTGTGTGTGTATGTTTATGTATGTGTGTGTGTGTTTGTGTGTGTGTGAGTTTGTGTGTGTGTGAGTGTGTGTGTGTGTGTGTGTGAATGTGTGTGTGAGAGTGTGAACGTGTGTGTGAGTGTGTGTGTGAGTGTCTGAGTGTGTGTGTCAGTATGTGTTTGTGTGTGTGTGTGAGTGTGTGTGAGTGTGTGTGAGAGTGTGTGTGAGAGTCTGTGTGAGTGTGTGCTTGAGTGCGTGTGTGTGAGTGTGTGAATGTGTGTGTGTGACTGTGTGTGTGAGTGTGTTTGTGTGAGTGTGTGTGTGTGAGTGTGTGAGTTTGTGCATGATTGTGTGAGTGTGTGAGAGTGTGTGTGTGTGAGTGTGTGTAAGTGTGTGTAAGTGTGTGTGTGTGTGTGGGTGTGTGTGAGTGTGTGTGTGTGTGTGTGAGTTTGTGCATGATTGTGTGAGTGTGTGAGAGTGTGTGTGTGTGAGTGTGTGTAAGTGTGTGTAAGTGTGTGTGTGTGTGTGGGTGTGTGTGAGTGTGTGTGTGTGTGTGTTTGTGAGTTTGTGCATGATTGTGTGAGTGTGTGAGAGTGTGTGTGTGTGAGTGTGTGAGTGTGTGTAAGTGTGTGTAAGTGTGTGTGTGTGTGTGTGGGTGTGTGTGAGTGTGTGTGTGTGTGTGTGTTTGTGTGAGTGTTTGAGTGCGTGTGTGAGTGTGTGTGTGTGTGTGCATGTGTGTGTGAGTATGTGTGTGAGTGTGTGTGTGACTGTGCTAGTGTGTGTGTGTGTGTGTGTGTGTGTGTGCGTAGGCAGAGTTTGTGTCCTGTGGGTGAGTGAGGGTCCTGCCATTGTTCTGTTCTCTGGTGATATTTCCAGTCCATCGTTTGCTGGTGCCGGACCCCTTTCCACCATTAATTAAGCCACCTCATCCATAAGCCCCCACTGACTGTGAGTTTCCATTACCCCTGCGATTTCCAGCCTGTTGCATGGGTAAAATGTGCAAGCAGCCAGGCAACATTTTCCCAAAGCTCACCCAGGGGCAGTGTAAGAAGGGGCAGCAGCATTGCCAGTATGGGCAGTCAGGAGTTTTGGAGATAGCTTGCAGCTGGTGACAGATTGGCAACTTCATCTCTGTTCAGGGTTTCATTGTGAGCATTTGCAGGCTTCATCTCAGGGTTCATTGCTGTCTGCCCAGACCCCAGAGGATTCAAACTCTGTGGATCCCTCCAGGTATCGGACAGCCTCTGTTATGGGGATTGTGGTCTCTGCTGGAGGCACCTCCTTGGGGGAGGGAGAGGAGTCCATGTGTCCCAATACAGCTTCCAGGGGAGGGTCCTGTGGGAGGAGAGGTGCAGACACAAGGGGCGCAGGGCCAGCAGGTAGTCCTGGGTGGAAGGGGCTGCAGAAGATGCCACTATCCTGCTGCCAGTATTTACAGGTGGGGAAGCAGCTACCTCAATATGTCTGAGGGGCAGTGCTGAAGGAGGCTCCATCTCTCCAGGGAGAGAGTGAACTATATCTGTCAGATGATTGGCCCTGAGATCTCCCCTAACTGTGTGGGTGGACACCCCATGCCAGCGGCTCTGAAGGTCACAGCTGCCCTCAACTTCTTTGCCTCTGGCTCTTTCCAGGGCTCAGTGGGTGATCTTTGTGGTGTCTCCTGATCAGCTGTCCACACTTGTGTCAAGTAGATCATAGACGCTCTGTTCAGATGGGCATTGACCTTCATACACTTCCAATGGGACAAGGCCAGTCAGATCCAGAGGCTTCACGGCCATTGCTGGCTTCCCCTGTGTCCAGGGTGCCAAAGACTGTACACATGTGGCCATCAAGGTGCCAGTGGGTGAACCCGGTGCCTTCACCAACAGGAAGGGCTTCCACTCCATGAACGTGCAGATAGTGTGTGACCACAGGATGCTGATTCTACAAGTCTGTGCAAGGTACCCAGGCAGCTCCCACGATGCCTACATCCTCAGACACTCCCAGGTGCCGGGGCTCTTCAGTGCTCCAGCCCGGCTGGATGGATGGCTGCTGGGTGACAAGGGCTATCCCCTCAGAAGGTGGCTCATGACGTCTCTCCGCCATCCAAGAACAGAAGCTGAGCAGCGGTACAATAGGAGCCGCAGCTCCACAAGGGCTGTGAGAGAGAGAGACATCGGTCTTCTCAAGATGCACTTCGGAGGCCTGGACCGCTCAGGGGGTGCACTCCAGTACCTCCCAGAGTGGGTGTCACTGTAGTGGTTGCACACTGTGCTCTGCACAATCTGGCACTGGCAAGGGGAAACACCACTGGAGGAAAAGGATATTGACGCATCTCCACAGGGCACAGAGGATGAGTCCAGTAGTGACTCAGAACAGGAGCATGGGGAGGAGAATGCTGAGGGCGTGGAGCCAGACCTCAGTAATCTCCAGGGAGGCAGGGACACCAGGAACACTTTGATCCAACGCTCCTTCAGCTAGGCTGCCAAAGATCAGCTTCAACCACAGCCAGGTCTGCCTCCTCCACCCCGAGGGTCTGAAAGGTCCCTTTCATTTGAACCCAAAGAACACTCAGTGCCAGTGCAAGAAAGTTCAGAGTCACCTCCATCGAGCATTACAGACTGGCGTACCCCACACCACTGAATTCAAAAGCTGAAGCATACTCAGGCCATTATGACAAAAACACAATCTATCTCATTCTGGGCAGTTCAATAGTCTTAACAGAAACATTTCAGGTAGTCAGCATCAGACCAGTATACATAAAGTCAAAAACTGAACATAAAATCACCCGTGACCTGTCCCTCTTGTGCTCATGGTGCCTTTAACATAGGTTTGTGGGTGCTGAGTCTTGGTGCTCCGCCCTCGCTGGCACCAGCATTGGAGAAAGCTGCTGACTCTGCTGTCCTGTTGGCCTCGATGACCTTGGCGGTCGTCCTCTGGCCAGTGGAGCCTGTGCTGGCCTCGCCTGGGAGGGAGCTGCCAGTGCCATGGCTGGCACCTCCCCAATGGCCGCAGCCCCATCAGATACCACAGTCACTGGCAGAGGGGTGGAGGAGCCACTGCCATCATCTGAACAGGCCTGAGAGGAGCCCACAGAGATGCCAGGCAGCTCGAGCGCCAACATCAGGTGGCTCTGGACCTCCCTGCTCGCCATTGATGGATGGGCACCGAGCTGGGGTCCTGGGTGCCCCATCCATCTCCCACACTGGCACTGTGAGGGTTTGCAGGTCTGAGCACAACCCCAGGAATGCCTCACTCTGTCCCTGGAGCTGCTGCCAATCTAATGCCCCCCCCCCCCGAGATGCTGGTATCTGTGCTGGTGCCTGCTTCAGAGAGTGGGTGTGATGTTGGGTGCAACAGAAGCTCGGGGAGTCCTCTGGGGTCAGGAGCAGCTCTTTGGGGTCCACAGAGTGAGGACATGTCATTAGTTTAAGTGTTGACGCTGTCACTGTCCATGCCAGGCACCCTGGTGAGAGATGCATCATGGTGCCCTCGTCTTCCAATGATCAATGGGGACTCCAGGTTCCAGGCTCACATCAGTGGAGAGACTCCAGTGGAATGGTTGCACCATCTGAAACTCTCACCTCTGTGCACTGTGCCCAGGAGCGCTGCACCACATCACGGCTGCTCACCAGCGCTGCCACATCCTGCCATACCCTCTGGGTGAGGTACGGTGGCCTCTGCCTCCCATCCCTGGGGACAAGGGTGTCCCTCCCAGCAGCCCCCTCCTCCAGGAGCACGGCGAGGCACTCTTCAGAGAATCGGGGGGTCCAAGTGTCCACCTGACCTGCCCCCCAGCCATGGGACGTGGGTTCTCACTGGGTGGGTCACTGGGTCACCATAGGACCTGGCTGCTGAAAGCAGCAAGAGGAATGACCATGGGTGTGGGGTAGAAAGCAGGTCCTGACTGACTCCCCTCTCTGCGGTGCTCGGCCTTGTGAGTCCTGTGATTCTCAGTGTAGCACGAGCTGCCTGTCTGGATTGTGAATGTTATCAGACTGTTAAATATGCCCATGATCAAATTGCAGGAGCTTTGCAACTGAAGACTCTTTTACATAACTTACAGCTTCAGACGAGGTTTATAGCATGAGGACTGTGGAACATTGCCGGCATAACCCCGGGTGTAAAATGTGGCGGTGTGATGGGGGTGTGGGTACAAGCAGAGAGTGTGTAAGTGGATGGGAGAGGGCAATGTGAATATTCGAAATAGGATGTGTACTTCAGGGGGTACTGAGAGTATGTAAATGGGGAAATGTGTAAATGGGGGAGTGTGTAAATGGGGGAGTGTGTAAATGAGGGAGTGTGTAAATGGGTGTGTGTAAATGGGGGGTGTAAATGAGGGAGTGTGTAAATGGGTGTGTGTAAATGGGGGGGGTGTAAATGGAGAAGTGTATAAATGGAGCAGTGTGTAAATGGGGTGTGTGTAAATGGGGTGTGTGTAAATGGGGTGTGTGTAAATGGAGGAGTGTTTAAATGGAGGAGTGTGTAAATGGAGGAGTGTGTACATGGGGTGTGTGTAAATGGAAGAGTGTGTAAATGGGGGGTGTAAATGGAGGACTGTGTAAGTGGGATGTGTGTAAATGGGGTGTATGTAAATGGAGGAGTGTGTAAATGGAGGAGCGTGTAAATGGAGGAGTGTGTAAATGGGGTGTGTGTAAATGGAGGAGTGTGTAAATGGGTTGTGTGTAAATGGAAGAGTGTGTAAATGGAAGAGTGTGTAAATGGGGTGTGTGTAAATGGAGTGCGTGTAAATGGGGTGTGTGTAAATGGAAGAGTGCATAAATGGGGGAGTGTGGAGAAGGGGGAGTGTGTAGGTGGGGAGAGTGTAAATGGAGGAGTGTGTAAATGGGGTAGTGTGTAAATGGGGGGTGTGTAAATGGGGGAGTGCGTAAATGGAGGAGGGTGTAAATGGGGGCATGTGGAGAAGGGGGAGTGTGCAGGTGGGGGAGTTTGTAAATGGAGGAATGTGTAAATTGAGGAGTGCGTAAATGGAGAAGTGTGTAAATGGGGAGGGTGTAAATGGGGGAGTGTGTAAATGGGGGAGTGTGTAAATGGGGGAGTGTGTAAATGGGGGAATGTGTTAGTGAGGGAGTGTGTAAATGGGGGAGTGTGTAAATGGGGGAATATGTTAGTGAGGGAGTGTGAAAATGGGAGAGTGTGTTAGTGAGGGAGTGTGTAAATGGGAGCGTGTGTAAATGGGAGCGTGTGTAAATGGGGGAGTGTGTAAATGGGGGAGTGTGTTAGTGAGCGAGTGTGTAAATGGGGTGTGTGTAAATGGAGGAGTGTGTAAATGGGGGGTGTGAATGGAGGACTGTGTAAGTGGGATGTGTGTAAATGGGGTGTATGTAAATGGAGGAGTGTGTAAATGGAGGAGTGTGTAAATGGGGTGTGTGTAAATGGAGGAGTGTGTAAATGGGGGGATGTAAATGGAGGAGTGTGTAAATGGGGTGTGTGTAAATAGAAGAGTGTGTAAATGGGGTGTGTGTAAATGGAGTGTGTGTAAATGGGGTGTGTGTAAATGGGGGAGTGTGTAAATGGGGTGTGTGGAGAAGGGGGAGTGTGCAGGTGGGGGAGTTTGTAAATGGACAAATGTGTAAATGGAGGAGTGCATAAATAGGGGAGTGTGTAAATGGGGAGTGTGTAAATGGGGAGTGTGTAAATTGGAGAGTGTGTAATGGGGGAGTGTGTAAATGGGGGAGGGTGTAAATGGGAGAGATTGTAAATGGGGGAGTGTGTAAATGGGGGAGTGTGTAAATGGGGGAGTGTGTAAATGGGGGAATGTCTTAGTGAGGGAGTGTGTAAATGGGGGAGTGTGTAAATGGGGGAATATGTTAGTGAGGGAGTGTGAAAATGGGAGAGTGTGTTAGTGAGGGAGTGAGTAAATGGGGGAGTGTGTTAGTGAGGGAGTGTGTAAATGGGGGAGTGTGTTAGTGAGTGAGTGTGTAAATGGGGGAGTGTGTTAGTGAGGGAGTGTGTAAATGGAGGAGTGTGTTAGTGAGGGAGTGTGTAAATGGGGGAGTGTGTTAGTGAGGGAGTGTGTAAATGGGGGAGTGTGTAAATGGGGGAGTGTGTTAGTGAGGGAGTGTGTAAATGGGGAAGTGTGTAAATGGGCGAGTGTGTAAATGGGGGAGTGTGTTAATGAGGGAGTGTGTAAATGGGAGAGTGTGTTAGTGAGGGAGTGTGTAAATGGGGGAGTGTGTAAATGGGGGAGTGTGTTAGTGAGGGAGTGTGTAAATGGGGGGTGTTAGTGAGGGAGTGTGTAAATGGGGGAGTGTGTAAATGGGGGAGTGTGTTAGTGAGGGAGTGTGTAAATGGGGGAGTGTGTTAGTGAGTGAGTGTGTAAATGGGGGAGTGTGTTAGTGAGGGAGTGTGTAAATGGAGGAGTGTGTTAGTGAGGGAGTGTGTAAATGGGGGAGTGTGTTAGTGAGGGAGTGTGTAAATGGGGGAGTGTGTAAATGGGGGAGTGTGTTAGTGAGGGAGTGTGTAAATGGGGGAGTGTGTAAATGGGCGAGTGTGTAAATGGGGGAGTGTGTTAATGAGGGAGTGTGTAAATGGGGGAGTGTGTTAGTGAGGGAGTGTGTAAATGGGGGAGTGTGTAATTGGGGGAGTGTGTTAGTGAGGGAGTGTGTAAATGGGGGGTGTTAGTGAGGGAGTGTGTAAATGGGGGAGTGTGTTAGTGAGGGAGTGTGTAAATGGGGGGGTGTTAGTGAGGGAGTGTGTAAATGCACGAGTGTGTAAATGGGGGAGTGTGTTAGTGAGGGAGTGTGTAAATGGGGGAGTGTGTTAGTGAGTGAGTGTGTAAATGGGGTAGTGTGTAAATGGGGGAGTGTGTAAATGGGGGAGTGTGTTAATGAGAGAGTGTGTAAATGGGGGAGTGTGTAAGTGAGGGAGTGTGTAAATGGGGGAGTGTGTTAGTGAGGGAGTGTGTAAATGGGGGGGGGTGTTAGTGAGGGAGTGTGTAAATGGGGGAGTGTGTTAGTGAGGGATTGTGTAAATGGGGGAGTGTGTTAGTGAGGGATTGTGTAAATGGGGGAGTGTGTCAGTGAGGGAGTGTGTAAATGGGGGAATGTGTCAGTGAGGGAGGCTGTTAACCAGGAGAATGTGTTCACCTATCTGGAGCAGCCTGGTGCTGGTGAGGAATGGGTTAACAGTTGAACAGGTTGAAGGGTGAGCGCTAGTTTTGAGAGGGCAGAGTTTATCACTCTGTGCGGAGAGAGTGATTGTCATATTCCAGCTGACTTCTGTGCACTTTGATGTGGGTGTTTTTTATTCTCCTGCCCTGTTACTGCCTCCTTACCCTGTACCCCACCCACATGCAAATTGAGCGGATCTGCTTTGAGACTCATTGTGGAGAGGAGGGTGATGTGTTTGTGGAGTTTGATTGAACGATGTTCCTTCCACACGCCCACAGGAGTTGAATGAGGCTTGGCCTCTCCTCCTGTCAGTGACAGCCAGCTGGCCGGGGACTTCACCAGTCTCACTGCTTCTCACTGTTGATCTGGGGGGCTCTCTGTACCCTCCTCTCTGCTGCCCTGGGTAGAGCCCCTCTGAGCCGAGCTGGCAATCTGGAACTTTGCTGGTTGCGGCTGGTACCAGTGAGCACGATGGTGTGTGGATGAGGGCAAAGTCGCAGCCTCTGGAGTCCAGGTACTGAACAATGTGCAATATTTCATATAGAATTGTTTCCTTATGCCCGATCTCTGTAACCCTCTCCAGTCCATAAAACCCTCCCTATCTCTGTAACCTCCTCCAACCACAACACCCTTCCCTATCTCTGTAACCTCCTCCAGCCCCTACAACCTTCCCTATCCCTGTAACCTCCTCCAGCCCCTACAGCCCTCCCTATCTCTGTAACCTCCTCCAGCCCCTACAACCTTCCCTATCTCTGTAACCTCCGCCAGCCCCTACAACCTCCCTATCTCTGTAACCTCCTCCAGCCCCTACAACCTTCCCTATCTCTGTAACCTCCTCCAGCCCCTACACCCCTCCCTATCTCTGTAACCTCCTCCAGTCCCTACATCCCTCCCTATCTCTGTAAACCACTCCAGCCCCTACACCCCTCCCTATCTCTGTAACCTCCTCCAGCCCCTACAACCCTCCCTATCTCTGTGACCTCCTCCAGTCCCTACATCCCTCCCTATCTCTGTAACCTCCTCCAGCCCCTACAACCCTCCCTATCTCTGTAACCTCCTCCAGCCCCTACACACCTCCCTATCTCTGTAACCTCCTCCAGCCCCTACATCCCTCCCTATCTCTGTAACCTCCTCCAGTCCCTACATCCCTCCCTATCTCTGTAACCTCCTCCATCCCCTACAACCCTCCCTATCTCTGTAACCTCCTCCAGCCACTACATCCCTCCCTATCTCTGTAAACTCCTCCACACCCTACACCCCTCCCTATCTCTGTAAACCACTCCAGTCCCTACAACTCTCACTACCTCTGTAACTTTCTCCAGCCCCTACATCCCTCCCTATCTCTGTAACTTCCTCCAGCCACTACATCCCTCCCTATCTCTGTAAACTCCTCCACACCCTACACCCCTCCCTATCTCTGTAACCTCCTCCAGCCCCTACAACCCTTACTATTTCTGTAACCTCCTCCAGACCCTACAACTCTCATTATCTCTGTAACCCCCACCAGCCCCTACAACTCTCCCTATATCTCTAACCTCCTCCAGCTCCTACACCCCTCCCAATCTCTGTAACTTCCTCCAGCCCCTACAACCCATCCTATCTCTGTAACTTCCTCCAGCCCCTACAACCCTTCCTATCTCTGTGACCTCCTCCAGTCCCTACATCCCTCCCTATCTCTGTAACCTCCTCCAGCCCCTACAACCCTCCCTATCTCTGTAACCTCCTCCAGCCCCTACACACCTCCCTATCTCTGTAACCTCCTCCAGCCCCTACATCCCTCCCTATCTCTGTAACCTCCTCCAGTCCCTACATCCCTCCCTATCTCTGTAACCTCCTCCATCCCCTACAACCCTCCCTATCTCTGTAACCTCCTCCAGCCACTACATCCCTCCCTATCTCTGTAAACTCCTCCACACCCTACACCCCTCCCTATCTCTGTAAACCACTCCAGTCCCTACAACTCTCACTACCTCTGTAACTTTCTCCAGCCCCTACATCCCTCCCTATCTCTGTAACTTCCTCCAGCCACTACATCCCTCCCTATCTCTGTAAACTCCTCCACACCCTACACCCCTCCCTATCTCTGTAACCTCCTCCAGCCCCTACAACCCTTACTATTTCTATAACCTCCTCCAGACCCTACAACTCTCATTATCTCTGTAACCCCCACCAGCCCCTACAACTCTCCCTATATCTCTAACCTCCTCCAGCTCCTACACCCCTCCCAATCTCTGTAACTTCCTCCAGCCCCTACAACCCTTCCTATCTCTGTAACTTCCTCCAGCCCCTACAACCCTTCCTATCTCTGTAACCTCCTCCAGTCCTACACCCCTCCCTATCTCTGTAACCTCCTCCAGCCCCTACAACCCTCCCTATCTCTGTAACCTCCTCCAGCCCCTACACACCTCCCTATCTCTGTAACCTCCTCCAGCCCCTACATCCCTCCCTATCTCTGTAACCTCCTCCAGTCCCTACATCCCTCCCTATCTCTGTAACCTCCTCCATCCCCTACAACCCTCCCTATCTCTGTAACCTCCTCCAGCCACTACATCCCTCCCTATCTCTGTAAACTCCTCCACACCCTACACCCCTCCCTATCTCTGTAAACCACTCCAGTCCCTACAACTCTCACTACCTCTGTAACTTTCTCCAGCCCCTACATCCTCCCTATCTCTGTAACTTCCTCCAGCCACTACATCCCTCCCTATCTCTGTAAACTCCTCCACACCCTACACCCCTCCCTATCTCTGTAACCTCCTCCAGCCCCTACAACCCTTACTATTTCTGTAACCTCCTCCAGACCCTACAACTCTCATTATCTCTGTAACCCCCACCAGCCCCTACAACTCTCCCTATATCTCTAACCTCCTCCAGCTCCTACACCCCTCCCAATCTCTGTAACTTCCTCCAGCCCCTACAACCCTTCCTATCTCTGTAACTTCCTCCAGCCCCTACAACCCTTCCTATCTCTGTAACCTCCTCCAGTCCTACACCCCTCCCTATCTCTGTAACCTCCTCCAGCCCCTACAACCCTCCCTATCTCTGTAACCTCCTCCAGCCCCTACACACCTCCCTATCTCTGTAACCTCCTCCAGCCCCTACAACCCTCCCTAACTCTGTAACTTCCTCCAGCCCCTACAACCCTTCCTATCTCTGTAACCTCCTCCGGACCCTACACTCCTCCCTATCTCTGTAACCTCCTCCAGCCCCTACAACCCTTCCTATCTCTGTAACCTCCTCCAGCCCCTACAACCCTTCCTATCTCTGTAACTTCCTCCAGCCCCTACAACCCTTCCTATCTCTGTAACCTCCTCCAGTCCCTCCAACCATCCCTGTCTCTGTAACATACTGCAGTCCCTACAATGCTCCCTATCTCTATAACCTCCTCCATGCCCTTCAACCCTCCCTATCTCTCTAACCTCCTCCAGCTCCTACACCCCTCCCAATCTCTATAACTTCCGCCAGCCCCTACAACACTCCCTATCTCTGTTATCTCCTCCGGTCCCTCCAACCATCCCTGTCTCTGTAACATACTGCAGCCCATACAATGCTCCCTATCTCTGTAACCTCCTCCAGGCCCTTCAACCCACCTTATCACCGTAACCTCCTCCAGTTCCTACAATCCTCCCTCTCTCTGTTATCTCTGTTATTTCCTCCAGCTCTTACAACCCTCCTTATCTCTGTAAACTCCTCCAGCCCCTACAACCCTCCCTATCTCTGTAACCTCCTCCAGCCCCTACAACCCTCCCTATCTCTGTAACCTCCTCCAGCCCCTACAACCTTCCCTATCTCTGTAACCTCCTCCAGCCCCTACAACCCTCCCTATCTCTGTCACCTCCTCCAGCCCCTACATCCCTCCCTATCTCTGTAACCTCCTCCAGCCCCTACAACCCTCTGCAAAGTTGTTTCTCCCCAATTCTGGCCTCTTTTTCACTCCAATGTCTTCAGCGAACCATTGCCTCCAGCAGCCTGGGGCCTAGGCTCTGGTAGTCCCTCCCTAAACCTGCCTGCCTCACTCTCCACCTCCCTCTCCTCCTTTCCAATCCTTCTCAAACCCGACCCCTTTGGATCCAGCTGCTGTTCCTCTACTGTCACGTCTCCTGGAAGTGGCTGGGTTGGTTTTAGTTGTTCAGGGACTCTCTGGGGACATGTCTCAGGCTGTTTGACTGGGTTAGGTGGTTGTTGAAATGTGAGTGGCTGCTGCTTTAGATCTGGGGACACTGTCACCAGCTGGTAGGACAGTTAGACAATTCGGCATCAAGTGAGATCCCTCCCGAGCGCACAGCTTTCACCAGCACCTGCACAGGACACTGCTGGCTGGAGAGTGAGACAGGCTTGGCATCGCGCCATCAGCTCAGCCCCAGGATATGCGACTGTGAGAGGCAGCTTCCGTCAATCCGATGTGGAGATCCCCCCCTCAGCCAGACCTGAGCTCCGGAAAATCGACAGGCAACCAGCATGGAGAGAGTTCATTCGGAGTCAAAGCCAGAGCTTAGACTGATGCTCAGGGAATTCGGGGTAGGAGGAAGCCATTCGGCCCCTCGAGCCTGCTACCCCATACAATAAGGTCATGGCTGACCAGGTTGTAGCCTCAGCTCAACTTGCCTGTCCACCCCCACCCCCCCCACTCCCTTGTAGATCAAAAATCTGTCTAAATTGGCCTTGAATTTGAATCTATTCGATGAGCCAGCTCCCACTGCTCTCTGGGGAAGGGAATTCCACAGAGCAAAGGCCCTCAGAGAGAAAACATCTCCTCATCTCCATCGTAAACAGGAGAGATCTTATTCTGAAACTGTGCCCCCTGGTTCTAGTCTCTCCTATGAGGATGGAAACATCCCCTCAGCCTCCACCCTGTCACATCCCCTCAGGATCTGATATGTTTCAATAAGATCATTTCTCATTCGTCTAAACTCCAATGGGTACAGGCCCAACCTGCTCACCCTTCCCTCACAAGATAAGCCCCTCATCCCAGGAATGAGATGGATGGTTGCAGCCTTGTAGTTTAGCGTGTGCTCGCGTGTGCATATGTGTGTGTGTGTGTGTGTGTGTGTGTGTGTACATGCGTGTATGTGTACATGTGTGCCTGCACATGTGTGTGTGCATGTATGCACCTGCACGTGTGTGTGTGTGTGTATGTGTACACATGTGCCTGCATGTGAGTGCCAGCATGTGCATGAGTGAGTGTGTGTGTGCATCTGCATGTGTGCATGTTCTTGCTGCAGGTAAGCTTGGAGGCGGGAAGGCAGATGGTGGTGTACCGGGATGGTGGTGTAACAGGATGGTGGTGTAACAGGAACCCTGTTGCCTTGTTGCCTCTGGCAGAATGAATTTCTGGACAGGATGGCCCATGGTTGGACTCCCCAGCCCGCTGCCAGGATAAGGCCTCCCTAGCCCGCTGCCAGGGTAAGGCCTCCCTAGCCCGCTGCCAGGATAAGGCCTCATCGTGCCAAAGCTGGTGTTAACCCAGCTGCCAAGACGCTGCCCCCATGTGGTGTGACAAACCCTGTGGCCAGTATGTCACCTCCAGACCGAAGGTGGGCCTCCTTTGACCAAAGATCGAGGGACTTGACATCGGGAGGGAAGTGGGAGGGGTGGTGCCTGCTGAGAGGCACCTTCCCCTCCCCCCTCCGCCTCCCCCTCTCCCTGTGACCTCCACTTGGCGAAACCTCCCCCCCGCCCGGGGCCTGTGTCACTCCTCAGGCACCTGCCCTTCCAGCAATAACCACCACCTCCCCAGTGGCACTGCTGATTGGCCAGGAGATCTTGGGAGGCGGGACTTCTGACTCCCCTCCCCCACCCCCGCCCCGGGGTCTTGATTCCATGGGTGGGAAAGCCTCACCACTGCCTGATTGGCTTGTGATTGCGGCAGCCCATTCGCTGGTTCTCCAGCTGGAAAAACCCCCTCAACCCCACATTCTGGTTCTGTCCCATATGTGTGCGTGTTACTGCACAGGGTTTCTTTCATAGTGTGAGTGTGTGAGTGTGTGAGGGTGAGTGTGTGTGAGTGTGTGTCAGTGTGTGTGTGAGTGTGTGTGAGTCAGGGTGTGTGAGTCAGGGTGTGTGAGTCAGTGTGTGTGAGTGTGTGTGAGTGTGTGTGAGTCAGTGTGTGTGTGAGTGTGTGTGAGTGTGTGTGAGTGTGTGTGAGTGTGTGTGAGTCAGTGTGTGTGAGTGTGTGTGAGTCAGTGTGTGTGTGAGTGTGTGTGAGTCAGTGTGTGTGTGAGTGTGTGTGAGTCAGTGTGTGTGTGTGTGAGTGTGTGTGTGTGAGTCAGTGTGTGAGTGTGTGTGTGTGAGTCAGTGTGTGTGTGAGTGTGTGTGAGTCAGTGTGTGTGTGAGTGTGTGTGAGTCAGTGTGTGTGTGAGTGTGTGTGAGTCAGTGTGTGTGTGAGTGTGTGTGAGTCAGTGTGTGTGTGTGTGAGTGTGTGTGTGTGAGTCAGTGTGTGTGTGAGTGTGTGTGAGTCAGTGTGTGTGTGTGTGAGTGTGTGTGTGTGAGTCAGTGTGTGAGTGTGTGTGTGTGAGTCAGTGTGTGTGTGAGTGTGTGTGAGTCAGTGTGTGTGTGAGTGTGTGTGAGTCAGTGTGTGTGTGTGTGAGTGTGTGTGTCAGTGTGTGTGAGTGTGTGTGAGTCAGTGTGTGTGTGTGTGAGTGTGTGTGAGTCAGTGTGTGTGTGAGTGTGTGAGTCAGTGTGTGTGTGTGTGTGTGAGTCAGTGTGTGTGAGTCAGTGTGTGTGAGTGTGTGTGTCAGTGTGTGTGTGTGAGTCAGTGTGTGTGTGAGTGTGTGTGAGTCAGTGTGTGTGAGTGTGTGTGAGTCAGTGTGTGTGTGAGTGTGTGTGAGTCAGTGTGTGTGTCAGTGTGTGTGAGTGTGTGTGAGTCAGTGTGTGTGTGAGTGTGTGTGAGTCAGTGTGTGTGTGAGTGTGTGAGTGAGTCAGTGTGTGTGTCAGTGTGTGTGAGTGTGTGTGAGTCAGTGTGTGTGTGAGTGTGTGTGAGTCAGTGTGTGTGTGAGTGTGTGTGAGTCAGTGTGTGTGTGAGTGTGTGTGAGTCAGTGTGTGTGTGAGTGTGTGAGTCAGTGTGTGTGTGTGTGAGTGTGTGTGAGTCAGTGTGTGTGAGTCAGTGTGAGTGTGAGTGTGTGTGTGAGTGTGTGTGTCAGTGTGTGTGTGTGTGAGTCAGTGTGTGTGTGAGTGTGTGTGAGTCAGTGTGTGTGAGTGTGTGTGAGTCAGTGTGTGTGTGTGTGTGTGAGTCAGTGTGTGTGAGTGTGTGTGAGTCAGTGTGTGTGAGTGTGTGTGAGTCAGTGTGTGTGTGAGTGTGTGTGAGTCAGTGTGTGTGTGAGTGTGTGAGTGAGTCAGTGTGTGTGTGTGTGTGTGAGTCAGTGTGTGTGAGTCAGTGTGTGTGTGAGTGTGTGAGTGTGAGTCAGTGTGTGTGTGTGAGTGTGTGTGAGTGTGAGTCAGTGTGTGTGTGAGTGTATGTGTCAGTGTGTGTGTGTGTGAGTGTGTGTGAGTCAGTGTGTGTGAGTCAGTGTGTGAGTCAGTGTGTGTGAGTGTGTGTGAGTCAGTGTGTGAGTCAGTGTGTGTGAGTCAGTGTGTGTGAGTCAGTGTGTGTGAGTGTGTGTGAGTCAGTGTGTGTGTGAGTGTGTGTGAGTCAGTGTGTGTGTGTGTGTGTGAGTCAGTGTGTGTGTGTGTGAGTGTGTGTGTCAGTGTGTGTGAGTGTGTGTGAGTCTGTGTGTGTGTGTGAGTGTGTGTGTCAGTGTGTGTGTGTGTGAGTGTGTGTGAGTCAGTGTGTGTGTGAGTGTGTGTGAGTCAGTGTGTGTGTGAGTGTGTGAGTCAGTGTGTGTGTGTGTGAGTGTGTGTGAGTCAGTGTGTGTGAGTCAGTGTGAGTCAGTGTGTGTGAGTGTGTGTGTCAGTGTGTGTGTGTGTGAGTCAGTGTGTGTGTGAGTGTGTGTGAGTCAGTGTGTGTGAGTGTGTGTGAGTCAGTGTGTGTGTGAGTGTGTGTGAGTCAGTGTGTGTGAGTGTGTGTGAGTCAGTGTGTGTGTGAGTGTGTGTGAGTCAGTGTGTGTGTGAGTGTGTGAGTGAGTCAGTGTGTGTGAGTCAGTGTGTGAGTCAGTGTGTGTGAGTCAGTGTGTGTGTGAGTGTGTGTGAGTCAGTGTGTGTGAGTGTGTGTGAGTCAGTGTGTGTGTGAGTGTGTGAGTGAGTCTGTGTGTGTGTGTGTGTGTGTGAGTCAGTGTGTGTGAGTCAGTGTGTGTGTGTGTGTGTGAGTCAGTGTGTGTGTGTGTGTGAGTCAGTGTGTGTGAGTGTGTGTGAGTCAGTGTGTGTGTGAGTGTGTGTGAGTCAGTGTGTGTGAGTGTGTGTGAGTCAGTGTGTGTGAGTGTGTGTGAGTCAGTGTGTGTGTGTGTGAGTCAGTGTGTGTGTGAGTGTGTGTGAGTCAGTGTGTGTGTGAGTCAGTGTGTGTGTGAGTGTGTGAGTGAGTCAGTGTGTGTGTGAGTGTGTGAGTGAGTCAGTGTGTGTGTGTGTGTGTGTGTGAGTCAGTGTGTGTGTGAGTGTGTGAGTGTGAGTCAGTGTGTGTGTGTGTGTGTGTGAGTGTGTGTCAGTGTGTGAGTGTGTGTCAGTGTGTGTGAGTGTGTCAGTGTGTGAATGTGCGTCAGTGTGTGAATGTATGTCAGTGTGTGAGTGTGTGTCAGTGTGTGAGTGTGTGTCAGTGTCAGTGTGTGAGTGTGTGTCAGTGAGTCAGTGTGTGTGAGTGTGTGTGAGTCAGTGTGTGTGTGAGTGTGTGAGTGAGTCAGTGTGTGTGAGTGTGTGAGTGAGTCAGTGTGTGTGTGTGTGTGTGTGAGTCAGTGTGTGTGTGAGTGTGTGAGTGTGAGTTAGTGTGTGTGTGTGAGTGTGTGTGAGTGTGAGTCAGTGTGTGTGTGAGTGTGTGTGTGAGTGTGAGTGTATCTGTGTATGTGTGAGTGTCATTGACTAGGCCAACATTTACTGCCCATCCCTAATTACCCCTTGAGAAGGTGGTGGTGAGCTGCCTTCTTGAACCGCTGCAGTCCCTGTGTTGTAGGTACACCCACAGTGCTGTTAGGGAGGGAGTTCCAGGATTTTGTCCGTGTGGTGTAGGTACACCCACTGTGCTGTTAGGGAGAGAGTTCCAGGATTTTGACCTAGCAACAGTGAAGGAACGGCCGATATATTTCCAAATTAGGATAGTGAGTGACTTGGAGGGGAACTTCCAGGTGGTGGTGTTCCCATCTACTGCTGCCCTTGTCCTTCTAGATGGTAGTGGTTGTGGGTTTGGAAGGTGTTGTCGAAGGAGCCTTGGTGAGTTCCTGCAGTGCATCTTGTAGATGGTACACACACTGCTGCTACTGTGCGTCGGTGGTGGAGGGAGTGAATGTTTGTGGATGTGGTGCCAATCAAGTGGGGCTGCTTTGTCCTGGATGGTGTCGAGCTTCTTGAGTGTTGTGGGAGCTGCACTCATCCAGGCAAGTGGGGGGTATTCCATCACACTCCTGACTTGTGCCTTGTAGATGGTGGACAGGCTTTGGGGAGTCAGGGGGTGAGTTACTCACCACAGGATTCCCAGCCTCTGACCTGCTCTTGTAGCCACAGTATTTATATGGCTGGTCCAGTTCAGTTTCTGGTCAATGGTAACCCCCAGGATGTTGATAGTGGGGGATTCAGTGATGATGATGTCATTGAATGTCAAGGGGTGATGGTTCGATTCTCTCTTGTTGGAGATGGTCATTTCCTAACACTTGTGTGGTGTGAATGTTACTTGCCATTTGTCAGCTCAAGCCTGGATATTATCCAGGTCTTGCTGCAGTTGGACATGGACTGCTTCAGTATCTAAGGAGTTGCGAGTGTTGCTGAACATTGTGCAATCATCAGCGAACATCCCCACTTCTGACCTTATGATGGAAGGAAGGTCAGTGATGAAGCAGCTGAAGATGGTTGGGCCGAGGACAATACCCTGAGGAACTCCTGCAGTGATGTCCTGGAGCTGAGATGACTGACCTCCAACAACCACAACCATCTTCCTTTGTGCTGGGTATGACTCCAACCAGCGGAGAGTTTTCCCCCTGATTCCCATTGACTCCAGTTTTGCTGGGGCTCCTTGATACCACACTCGGTCAAATGCTGCCTTGATGTCAAGGGCAGTCACTCTCACCTCACCTCAGGAGTTCAGCTCTTTTGTCCATGTTTGAACCAAGGCTGCAATGAGGTCAGGAGCTGAGTGACCCTGACAGAACCCAAACTGGGCATCAGGGAGCAGGTTATTGCTAAGTAAGTGCTGCTGTTGAGAATACTTTTTTTTATTCTTTAATGGGCTGTAGGTGTTGCTGGTGAGGCCAGCATGTGCTGCCCATCCCTAACTACCCCTCAAACTGAATGGCTTGGTCATTTTAGAGCCTACCACCTTGCTGTGCGTCTGGAGTTACAGAAGGTATGGACAGCAGATTTCCTACCCTTTGGTGAACCTCCTGGGTTTTTAACAATAATTGATCGATCAATGATCATTTATATGGTCACCGAGCATTATATTCCAGATTTATTTACTGAATTTTGGTTGCAGCAACTGTCGTGCTGGGGTTTGAACCCAGGGAATTAGCCTGAGCTCCTGGTTTACTCATGTAGTGATATCACCACAACACCACCGGCTCCCCCGTGGTCAGTGGAGGGATAAATCTAGCCTGGACACTGGTGGGAGCACCCACAACGTCTTCCAACAGCACCATGAGAATGCTGTGTCTGAAAGGCTACACTCTCTGTACTGGAGTGTGAGTATCAGTCTGCATTAATGTGCTCCACTGCCTACAGTGGAACTCAAACTCACAACCTTCAAATCTGCTCAAAGCTTCACTGGAAAACTGTGTCCAGTTCTGGTCAGATTCTCCCTGGATTCTCTGTAAAATTCTGGTCAGACTCTCCCTGGATTCTCTGTCCTGTTCAGATCTGAGTGTCCCTGTAGGTACGGCAAAGTGGGATTGTCACTGACTAGTAACCCAGAGGCCCACGGTAATCTCTGGGGACTGGGCTTTGAATACCAGCCCCACATTAGATGGTGAAATTTGAATTCAAGAAGTCTGATGGTGACCATGAAACAAATGCCGATTGTTGTAAAAAAAAAATCATCTAGTTCACTTTAGGGAGGGAATTCTGCTGTCCTTACCCGCTCTGGCCTACATGTGACTCTAGACCCACAGCAAGGTGGTTGATTCTGAACAAGGGCAATTAGGGATGGGCAGTAAATGCTGGGCCTAGCCAGTGACGGATAGTCAAATGAATTTCAGAGGATCCAAGGGGACTGGAGAATTGGTTTTGATGTAGCCTCAGTCCACCCGATATTCCAGATGACACATCTCCCTCTGTCTGTCCTCCCAGAGCCCTGTCTGCTGAGTACTCCCAGGGCCTGGAGTACACAGTAACCAAAGTGGCCCAGGACACGAGGAGTCGCACCCATCCTGCACCCTGCCTGGTCGACCCTTTCCCAGACTCCACAGCGAGAACGAGGAGGTGGGCTGTGAGACCAGAGGACAGAGTAATGGGCTCCTTGCTCAGATTTGCTGAACTTGGCTAGAGTGTGGTCCCTGCAGAACAACAATGATAGTACTTCAGAAAGAAAGTCCTTCTGAGCGTCTCGCTCAACCATTCCAGGGGGCATTTAAGAGCCAACCACATGGCTGTGGGTCTGGAGTCACATGTAGGCCAGACCAGGGTAACGACAGCAGACTTCCTTCCTTAAAGGGCAATAGATGGGTTTTTACAACAATCGATGATAGTTTCATGGTCATCATCACTGAGACGAGTTCTGTATTCCGGATTTATTAATTGGATTTGTGGTGGGATTTGAACCTGTGTCCCCCAGAGAATTAGCCTGGGCCTCTGGATTACTAGCCCAGTGACAATACCACTCCACCACCGTCTCCCCATTGTGTAGCTGCTTCTCTTTTCCTTCCACTTTTGCTCATCTGCGATCTCACCCGGCACAGACACAATGGGCTGAATGGCCTCCTTCTGTGGGAACAGCTCAGCACGGGTTCAGCTGGCGTTTGTACATGCGGGGAAGGGACAGAGTTACATTTCGATGGCGCCTCCCACTCCCTCAGAACGTCCCTGAGCCGCCAGCGAGCTTGCGTTTGACATTGCCATCTGCGCTGCAGCGTGGGAGCCGCAAAGGGCCCACCTGCGCACAGCAAGAGCCCACAAAAGGCGAGACGATGACGAGCAGGCAGATCTGTTTCCCTCGGTTGAGGGAGCCGAGAGTGTTTGTGCTCGGGTTTCGGGGCTGGAGACTTGAACTTACAACCCTTCTGACTCAGAGAGAGAGAGAGAGAGGAGTCTGTTACTCAGTGAACCGTGGCTGACACATAACCTCAGGGGCTCTATTTTTGGACTCTGCCATGTATCGACAACCATGCTGGCACCTCAAATGGAAACGTTTGGTGTTTGTTGAAGCCAGGGAGCTTGTGCTGCAGAGCTGAGGAGTTCCCGGACTGGGAGGCTGATGAGAGTCCGGGAGTGGGGGCCAGTGGGGTCGCTCAGGTATTCTCGCTGGATTTCTCTGTGCCTGAGTTACTTTCTACCGTTCGTGTCGGGCAGAGTCTGACATCTGCAGACTGCATTAGACAGCAGCCCCCGCCACTGACCACGGGAAGGGGAACTAGACAAGCGTGTGAGGAAGGGGGGAATCGATGATGGGCTGGCATCCTGCCAGCTGTGAGAGGAGCAGCCACAGAAGTTGGTGGGCTCAGAGACGATCGTCTGTTGCCCTCCCTCTTCATGGCCAAGCCAAATTGTACAGGCAGAGCCCACCCTGCGCGTCCCACGTGAAGCTGCCCTTGGCTGCCGGTGTCTGCCCTGAAACTACACGTCTCCGAGGAGCCCAGCGCCTGCCCGCAGCTGGCGCTGCCCATATGTGCCGCTTGTCAGTTGGGGTTTTGTGACGCGTGGTGACTGGTGGTGAGGGATTTCTTGTCTCCATCGGACCTCAGCACCCTGCTGGCTTCACGGCCTGGGGTCCCTCCTCGGGGACGTGACCATCTCCCACCCCCTGCACACCCCCAAGCCCGTGAAGCCTTCTTTGTTTGACTAGCACGGGGCAGGCGGTGGTGCAGTGGTGACTTGTAACCCATAGTCCCAGGCTAACGCTCTGGGGGTGGGGGGGGGACACGAGTTCAAATCTCACCACGGCAGCTGGTGGAATTTAAATTCAATTAATAAATCTGGACTCTAAAGCCAGTTTCAGTCATGAAACTCATCTTTGATTGTTATAAAAACCCATCTGGTTCACTCATGCCATCTAGGGGAAGGAAACCTGCCATCCTTACCTGATCTGGCCTACATGTGACTCCAGACCCACAGCGATGTAGTTAACTCTTAACTGCCCTCAGAGATGCAGGTCACTCAGTTTCATGGCAGTTAGGGATGGGCAGAGCATGCCAACGATGCCCACATCTCATAAAAGAATAAAATATGCTGGGCATGCCGGACTCATTGGTGGCTTTGCCTTTCTATGTGATGCTAGGGACGCGTGGTAGACACTGAAGATGGAAGTCACCGAGTCCTTTTTGGATGGTTTGAATACAGGGCTATGTTAGTAGTTTTCGATGAGAAAAGATGGTTGTGTGGTGGTGTGGCGGGTGGAGCATGAATACTGGCACCGGACTGGCTGGGGCCGAATGACCTGTTTCTGTGCTGTATATCCTAAGTAATGCTAGTACTCCTCATTATTCAAAAGACTGAACAGGCTGGGGCTCCTTTCTCTCAGAAGGAGAAGGCCCGGGGTGACCTGATTAAAGAGTTTACTAAAGGAAAGACGTAAGTTGTCGAAGCTTTTCGTCTTGCACTCATCAGGAAAATTCGCAAGAATACCAAATTGAGAAGGGAACAACAATTTATACCGCATGAGAAGTGAGTGCTGATTGGTAAAGGCTCGGCCACGGAGGAAGAGCCACTTAACTGATGCCTGACAGCACACTCTCCTCGTGCAGTATAAATTGTTGTTCCCTTTGCAGTTTGCTATTCATGTGAATCTGTTCTGATGAGTGGAAGATGAAAAGCTTGGATGACAAGTGTCTTTTCTCAGCAACATTCATGTCCTATATGACCAAACGACTAAAGGCATTTACAGTAATGAAGGAGTTTGACGGGGTCAACAGAGAGATGTTTCCTCTCACTGGGGATCCAAAACTAGGAGTCATCAGCATAAGAGGGTCACTCATCAATCCAGTCAGGAACTCTGGGGGAATTACTGTCCACAGAGAGTGGTGAGAATGTATAAGCGGCTGCCCTGGGGACTGGTTAAAGTGAGGAACACAGATGGGTTGAACAGGAAACTGCAGAGGGCTTGAAGGGGTAAGGATTAGAAGTTAAGAGGAGGAGGGGTGGGATAGAATTGTGGAGAGCTGTTGGAATGAAGGGCCTGTTTGTGTACTGTGAATTCTCTGCGGCCCTTCCACATTAAAGAGAGAATGAAGGGATTGTATTTTTGTAGCACTTGTCACAGCCTCAGGAAACCCCAAAGCATTTAACAGCCCAATGAAGGTGTATTGTTTTAGCCTCTGTCGTAATGTTGGGAAGGCAGCCACTAAACTAGTCTCAGAATCGGCAAGGCCTGGTTACCAGGGGTACCAGAATACCGGGCGAGGAGAGACAGGCATCACTGCTCTGATACAGTGACCCAAAGCCCATTTCTGTTCAATCCAGAAAGCCCAACCAGAACTAAACCCCCCCCCATATTATCAAACTCCCAGCTCTACTGACCTGTGGTCTCCCATGTACCACTAAAAAAAAATCCAGGAGCAGCGCCCAGTCTGATTCGGTGTTCCCTCGACCCCCAGCCTTGATCCGCTCAGTCTTGGTGGGCCCTCTCCCCTGTCCCACTGCTGGTTGCTGTCTCTCGTACGCTTCTGATTCCCATCTCCACAACCACCCTCCCAATCCTGCCCACAACTCCAAGGGGCATGGATACAAAGAAATCGGGGATAAAACTGTCCCTAACCAATCTTCACAAAATTGGCGGGGGAGTGGGGAATAAACAGCACAGAATAAAGAGCGCAACAAAGTAAAGCACAGAATAGTACAGCACAGAATAAAGAGCAATGAATAGACAACACAGAATAAACAGCACAGAGTAAACAGCACAGAATAAACAGTGCAGAATAAACAGCGCAGAAAAGTAAAGCACAGAATAGTACAGCACAGAATAAAGAGCAATGAATAAACAACACAGAATAAACAACACAGAATAAAGAGCACAGAATAAACAGCACAGAGTAAACAGCACCGAATAAACAGCACAGAATCGTACAGCACAGAATAAACAGCACAGAATAAACAGTGCAGAATAAACAGCGCAGAATAAACAGTGCAGAATAAACAGAACAGAATAGTAAAGCACAGAATAAACAGCACAGAATAAACAGCACAGAATAAACAGCGCAGAATAAACAGCACAGAATAAACAGCACAGAATAAACAGCACAGAATCATATAGCACAGAATAAACAGCACAGAATAAACAGCACAGAATAAACAGCACAGAATAAACAGCGCAGAATAAACAGCGCAGAATAAACAGAACAGAATAAACAGTGCAGAATAAACAGCGCAGAATAAACAGCACAGAATAGTACAGCACAGAATAAACAGCACAGAATAAACAGTGCAGAATAGTACAGCATAGAATAAACAGCACAGAATAAACAGCACAGAATAAACAGCACCGAATAAACAGCACCGAATAAACAGCACAGAATAAACAGCACGGAATAAACAGCACAGAAAAGTAAAGCACAGAATAAACGGCACAGAATAAACAGCAGAGAATAACAGCAGAGAATAAACAGCACAGAATAAACAACACAGAATAAACCACACAGAATAAACAGCACAGAATAAACAGCACCGAATAAACAGCACCGAATAAACAGCACCAAATAAACAGCACTGAATAAACAGCACAGAATAAATAGCGCAGAATAAATAGTGCAGAATAGTACAGCACAGAATAAACAGCACAGAATACACAGCACAGAATAGTACAGCCCAGAATAAACAGCACAGAATAAACAGCACAGAATACACAGCACAGAATAAACACACAGAATAAAAGGCACAGAATAAACAACACAGAACAAACAGCACAGAATCGTACAGCACAGAATAAACAGCACCGAATGAACAGCACAGAATAAACAGCACCGAATAAACAGCACCGAATAAACAGCACAGAATAAACAGCACCGAATAAACAGCACCGAATAAACAACACAGAATAAACAGCACAGAATAAACAGCACAGAATCGTACAGCACCGAATAAACAGCACAGAATAAACAGCACCGAATAAGCAGCACAGAATAAACAGCACAGAATCGTACAGCACAGAATAAACAGCCTAGAATAAACAGCACAGAATAAACAGCACAGTGTCATACAGCACAGATTAAACAGCACAGAATAAACAGCACAGAATAAACAGCACAGTGTCATACAGCACAGATTAAACAGCACAGAATAAACAGCACAGAATAAACAGCACAGTGTCATACAGCACAGATTAAACAGTACAGAATAAACAGCACAGAAGGTGAAGGTTGATTCATCGTAACACACAAGGTCATTCAGCCCATCAAACCTGCTGGCTTTGGAGAAGAGAATTCCAGTTTATTCCACACCTCTGTTCTTTCTCTCTGGCCCACTGGTCTCCTTTTCTTCCTTGCACTGCCCCACCCCCCTCACTACCACACCCCCCCCCACCCCACCACTGCCATTACTGTGCCCAATGGCTCCACCACCCTCTTCACTTCCACTATCTCCATTTTCCCTCCCTTCCCCTCGGTTCCCTCCCTTCCTTAACCATGAACTCACATCTTCCTCCAGTTCCCCTCCTCTCATGCCCTCTCCGAGTTTGGTTGGCTCACTTCCATCTCCCTCAATCCTATTTCCACGAACCTACCGATCCCCCAACATTGCCCCCGGGAGTGGGATAAGAGGCCTCCAGCTTCCTGCTTTGAAAGGGCGAGGCTACTCCCAACAAAACCCACCAGTGGGTGTTTCCCATCTTCGCTTTCTTTTTACCTCCTGAACCTGGCCCCCCTCTATCCCGGAATTCCGTGTTTGAATACCTCCAGCCGGGTTCCCGTCTGCCGCAGGAGCGAATTGGAAAGTTACCAATCACATCCTGTGTGCGACTGTGACAAAGGTAAACTTCCCCTCCTCGTCTCCCTCGACCCCTCCGCATCCTTCCACAGGCTCGCCCAGACCATCCTCCTCCAACACCTCTCCGCTCTCCTCCCTCTGGGAGGGACGGCACTCACCTGGTTCCCTTCCTACCTGTCTAATCATAGCCAGAGACTCACTGGCAATGGCTTCTCTTCTCTTCCTGCCCTCTGCACTCTTACCTCTGTCCCCCAAACATCAGCCCTCAGCCCCCATCCCAATTTCCCCTCCTCAAGCTGCCTGCCTGCAGCATTATCCTACAGCTTGGTGTTAGTTTTCATGTAGAAATTGCAGAGGCCCTGGCAGAAATATTTAAAATGTCCTTAGCTACGGGTGAGGTGCCGGAGGATTGCAGGGTAGCTCATGTTGTTCTGTTGTTTAAAAAAGCCTCCAAAAGTAATCCAGGTAATTACAGGCCAATGAGCCTGACGTCTGTTCAGATACATAATTCCCTGAAAGTGGACTCACCAGTAGACAGGGTTGTAAAGAAAGCTTTTGGCATACTGGCCTTCATAAATCAAAATGTTGAGTATAGGAGTTAGGATGTTATGTTAAGGTTGTATACGAAATTGGTGAGGCCAACTTTGGAGTATTGTGTGCAGTTCTGGTCACCTAACTACAGGAAGGATATCAGTAAGATTGAGAGAGAGCAGAGAAGATTTATTAGGATGTTGCCGGGTCTTAAGGAGTTGAGTTACAGGGAAAGATTGAACAGGTTAGGACTTTATTCCTTGGAGCGTATAAGAATGCAACCTCCTCCAGCCCCTAAACCCTCCTGATCTCTGTAACTTCCTCCAGCACCTACAACCCTCCCTATCTCTGTAACTTCCTCCAGCCCCTACAACCCTCCCTATCTCTGTAACTTCCTCCAGCCCCTACAACCCTCCTGATCTCTGTAACCTCCTCCAGCCCCTACAACCCTCCCTATCTCTGTAATTTCCTCCAGCCCCTACAACCCTCCTGATCTCTGTAACCTCTTCCAACCTCTACAACCCTCCCTATCTCTGTAACCTCCGCCAGCCCCTACACCCCTCCCTATCTCTGTAACCTCCTCCAGGCCCTACAGCCCTCCCTATCTCTGTAACCCTACACCCCTCCCTATCTCTGTCACCTCCTCCAGCCCCTACACACCTCCCTATCTCTGTAACCTCCTCCAGCCCCTACAACCCTCCCTATCTCTGTAACCTCCTCCAGCTCCTACACACCTCCTTATCTCTGTAACCTCCTCCAGCCCCTACACACCTCCCTATCTCTGTAACCTCCTCCTGCCCCTACACACCTCCCTATCTCTGTAACCTCCTCCAGCCCCTACAACCCTCCCTATCTCTGTAACCTCCTCCAGCTCCTACACACCTCCTTATCTCTGTAACCTCCTCCAGACCCTACAACCCTCCCTATCTCTGTAACCTCCTCCAGCCCCTACAACCCTCCCTATCGCTGTAACCTCCTCCAGCCCCTACACACCTCCCTATCTCTGTAACCTCCTCCAGCCCCTACACCCCTCTGAGATCTCTGTGTTCCTCCAATTCCGGCCTCTCCAGCATCCCCCAATTCCCATCGCTCCACCATGGGCGGCCATGCCTTCAGCTGCCTGGGGTCCCTGAGCTCTGGGTTTGCCTCTCCGGACCCTCTCTGCCTCTCCTTTCTCTTTTAAGGCTTTATTTAAACTGTCCGTCCAGCAGCTGGTCTTTTCCAGCTTCCCTAACTCGCGTTGAATTTTGTTCCTGTGTATCACGTTCACCCTGTTGACCAATGTTGTTGCTGAGTGAGTGGATGGTCACTGGCAGTTGAAGCACTATGTACATGTGGGGTTTTAGAATAACTGTGATCGCTCCACACTCGGCCAGCAATTTGCTGAGTGGGTTGGTTTGAGCTCTGAGCTTTGCGTGTCTCTCTGGGAGTGAGCTAATGTCATGTATTAACTGTTCCTTAGTGACTCAGCCTGTCAATATGCAAATAGCTGGTGAGGATGCCCCGAATGAGCCCAGTGGTAGCACTGTGGCTAGCTGGGAGCTACCACTGCCAAGTCAGCAGGCTGACATCCACATCCCCATCCGAAACCTCAGAGTAACAGGCTGATTCCACCCTGCAGACTGCGCTCTCTCTCTCTCTCTCTCTCCCTCGACCCTGCGATCTCTCTTTCTCTCTCCCTCGACCCTGTGATCACTCTATCTCTCTCCCTCCCTCGACCCTACGATCTCTCTCTCTCCCTCCAGCTTGCAATCAATCTCTCTCTCTCTCCTTCCAGCCTGCGATCACTCTCTCCCTCTCTCCCTCCAGCCTGCGATCACTCTCTCTCTCCCTCTCTCCCTCCAGACTGCGAACACTCTCTCTCACCCTCCTCCACCCTGTGATCACTCTCTCTCTCTCCCGTCAGCCAGCGATCATTCTCTCTCTCCCTCTCTCCCTCGACCCTGCGATCACTCTCTCTCTCCCTCTCTCCCTCCAGCCTGCGATCACTCTCTCCCTCTCTCCCTCCAGCCTGCGATCACTCTCTCTCTCCCTCTCTCACTCGACCCTGCGATCACTTTCTCCCTCTCTCCCTCGACCCTGCGATCACTCTCTCTCTCCCTCTCTCCCTCGACCCTGCGATCACTCTCTCTCTCCCTCTCTCCCTCCAGCCTGCGATCACTCTCTCTCTCCCTCGACCCTGCGATATCTCTCTCCCGCCCTCGACCCTGCGATCTCTCTCTCTCTCCCTCCCTCGACCCTGCGATCACTCTCTCCCTCTCTCCCTCCAGCCTGCGATCACTCTCTCTCTCTCTCCCTCCAGCCTGCGATCACTCTCTCTCTCCCTCTCTCCCTCGACCCTGCGATCACTCTCTCCCTCTCTCCCTCGACACTGCGATCACTCTCTCTCTCCCTCTCTCCCTCCAGCCTGCGATCACTCTCTCTCTCTCTCCCTCGACCCTGCGATCTCTCTCTCTCTCCCTCCACCCTGCGATCTCTCTCTCTCTCCCTCCCTCGACCCTGCGATCTCTCTCTCTCTCTCTCCCTCGACCCTGCGATCACTCTCTCCCTCTCTCCCTCCAGCCTGCGCTCACTCTCTCTCTCTCTATCCAGCCTGTGATCTCTCTCTCTCCCTCCAGCCTGCGATCACTCTCTCTCTCTCCCTCCCTCGACCCTGCGATCTCTCTCTCTCTCTCCCTCCACCCTGCGATCACTCTCTCTCCCTCTCTCCCTCCAGCCTGCGATCACTCTCACTCTCTCTCCCTCCCTCGACCCTGCGATCTCTCTCTCTCTCTCCCTCCAGCCTGCGATCACTCTCTCTCTCTCCCTCCAGCCTGCGATCTCTCTCTCTCTCCTTCCCTCGACCCTGCGATCACTCTCTCCCTCTCTCCCTCCACCCTGCGATCTCTCTCTCTCTCCCTCCATCCACCCTGCGATCACTCTCTCTCTCTCTCCCTCCAGACTGCGATCACTCTCTCTCGCTCTCTCTCCAGCCTGCGATCACTCTCTCTCTCTCTCCCTCCAGCCTGCGATCTCTGTCTCTCTCTCCCTCCAGCCTGCGATCACTCTCTCTCTCTCTCCCTCCAGCATGCGATCTCTCTCTCCCTCTCTCCCTCCAGCCTGCGATCTCTCTCTCTCTCTCTCCCTCCAGCCTGCGATCACTCTCCCTCTCTTTCCACCCTGTGATCTCTCTCTCTCTCCCTCTCTCCCTCCAAACTGTGATCACACTCTCTCTCTCTCCCGCCAGCCTGCGATCTCTCTCTCTCTCTCTCCCTCCACCCTGCGATCACTCTCTCTCTCTCCCTCCACCCTGCGATCACTCTCTCTCTCTCTCCCTCCACGCTGCGATCTCTGTCTCCCTCGCTCCCACCAGCCAGCGATCACTCGCTCCCTCTGTCCCTCCAGCCTGCGATCTCTCTCTCTCTCCCTCCCTCCACCCTACGATCTCTCACTCCCTCTCTCCCTCCAGCCTGCGATCACTCTCTCTCTCTCTCCCTCCAGCCTGCGATCACTCTCTCTCTCCCTCTCTCCCTCGACCCTGCGATCACTCTCTCCCTCTCTCCCTCGACACTGCGATCACTCTCTCTCTCCCTCTCTCCCTCCAGCCTGCGATCACTCTCTCTCTCTCTCCCTCCAGCCTGCGATCACTCTCTCTCTCCCTCTCTCCCTCGACCCTGCGATCACTCTCTCCCTCTCTCCCTCGACACTGCGATCACTCTCTCTCTCCCTCTCTCCCTCCAGCCTGCGATCACTCTCTCTCTCTCTCGACCCTGCGATCTCTCTCTCTCTCCCTCCACCCTGCGATCTCTCTCTCTCTCCCTCCCTCGACCCTGCGATCTCTCTCTCTCCCTCCCTCGACCCTGCGATCACTCTCTCCCTCTCTCCCTCCAGCCTGCGCTCACTCTCTCTCTCTCTATCCAGCCTGTGATCTCTCTCTCTCTCTCCCTCCCTCGACCCTGCGATCTCTCTCTCTCTCTCCCTCCAGCCTGCGATCACTCTCTCTCTCTCCCTCCCTCGACCCTGCGATCTCTCTCTCTCTCTCCCTCCACCCTGCGATCACTCTCTCTCCCTCTCTCCCTCCAGCCTGCGATCTCTCTGTCTCTCCTTCCCTCGACCCTGCGATCACTCTCTCCCTCTCTCCCCCCACCCTGCGATCTCTCTCTCTCTCCCTCCATCCACCCTGCGATCACTCTCTCTCTCTCTCCCTCCAGCCTGCGATCACTCTCTCTCGCTCTCTCTCCAGCCTGCGATCACTCTCTCTCTCTCCCTCCAGCCTGCGATCTCTGTCTCTCTCTCCCTCCAGCCTGCGATCACTCTCTCTCTCTCTCCATCCACCCTGCGATCACTCTCTCTCGCTCTCTCTCCAGCCTGCGATCACTCTCTCTCTCTCCCTCCAGCCTGCGATCTCTGTCTCTCTCTCCCTCCAGCCTGCGATCACTCTCTCTCTCTCTCCCTCCAGCATGCGATCTCTCTCTCCCTCTCTCCCTCCAGCCTGCGATCTCTCTCTCTCTCTCTCCCTCCAGCCTGCGATCACTCTCTCTCTCTCCCTCCAGCCTGCGATCGCTATCTCTCTCTCCCTCCACCCTGTGATCTCTCTCTCTCTCCCTCTCTCCCTCCAAACTGTGATCACACTCTCCCTCTCTCCCTCCAGCCTGCGATCTCTCTCTCTCTCTCTCCCTCCACCCTGCGATCACTCTCTCTCTCTCCCTCCACCCTGCGATCACTCTCTCTCTCTCTCCCTCCACCCTGCGATCTCTCTCTCCCTCGCTCCCACCAGCCAGCGATCTCTCGCTCCCTCTGTCCCTCCGGCCTGCCATCTCTCTCTCTCTCTCCCTCCCTCCACCCTGCGATCTCTCACTCCCTCTCTCCCTCCACCCTGCGATCTCTCTCTCTCTCTCCCTCCCTCCACCCTGCGATCATTCTCTCTCTCCCTCCCTCCAGCCTGCGATCTCTCTATCTCTCCCTCCAGCCTGCGATCTCTCTCGCTCCTTCCCTCCACCCTGCGATCTCTCTCTCTCTCTCCCTCCCTCCAGCCAGCGATCTCTCTCTCTCTCCCTCCCTCCAGCCTGCGATCACTCTCTCTCTCCCTCCCTCCAGCCAGCGATCTCTCTCTCTCTCCCTCCCTCCAGCCTGCGATCACTCTCTCTCTCCCTCCAGCCTGCGATCACTCTCTCTCTCCCTCTCTCCCTCCAGCATGCCATCACTCTCTCTCTCTCTATCTCTCTCCATCCAGCCTGCGATCTCTCTCTCTGTCTCTCTCTCCGTCCAGCCTGCGATCTCTCTCTCCCTCTCTCCCTCCAGCCTGCGATCACTCTCTCTCTCACCCTCCAGCCTGCGATCACTCTCTCTCTCTCTCCCTCGAACTTGCGATCTCTCTCTCTCTCCCGCCCTCGACCCTGCGATCTCTCTCTCTCTCCCTCCCTCGACCCTGCGATCTCTCTCTCTCTCCCTCCATCCACCCTGGGAACACTCTCTCTCTCTCTCCCTCCAGCCTGCGATCACTCTCTCTCGCTCCCTCTCCAGCCTGCGATCACTCTCTCTCTCTCTCTCCCTCCATTTGCGATCTCTCTCTCTCTCCCTCCAGCCTGCGATCACTCTCTGTCTCTCTCTCTCTCTCCCTCCACCCTGTGATCTCTCTCTCTCTCCCTCTCTCCCTCCAAACTGTGATCACACTCTCTCTCTCTCCCTCCAGCCAGCGATCTCTCTCTCTCTCTCTCCCTCCACCCTGCGATCTCTCTCTCTCCCTCGCTCCCTCCAACCAGCGATCTGTCGCTCCCTCTCTCCCTCCAGCCTGCGATCTCTCTCTCTCTCTCCTTCCCTCCACCCTGCAATCTCTCTCTCCCTCTCTCCCTCCACCCTGCGATCTCTCTCTCTCTCTCTTTCCCTCCCTCCACCCTGCGATCATTCTCTCTCTCCCTCCCTCCAGCCTGCAATCTCTCTCTCTCTCCCTCCAGCCTGCGACCTCTCTCTCTCCTTCGCTCCACCCTGCGATCTCTCTCAATTTCTCTCACCCTCCAGCCTGCGATCTCTCTCTCTCTCGCTCCCACCAGCCAGCGATCTCTCGCTCCCTCTGTCCCTCCAGCCTGCGATCTCTCTCTCTCTCTCCCTCCCTCCACCCTGCGATCTCTCACTCCCTCTCTCCCTCCAGCCTGCGATCACTCTCTCTCTCTCTCCCTCCAGCCTGCGATCACTCTCTCTCTCCCTCTCTCCCTCGACCCTGCGATCACTCTCTCCCTCTCTCCCTCGACACTGCGATCACTCTCTCTCTCCCTCTCTCCCTCCAGCCTGCGATCACTCTCTCTCTCTCTCCCTCCAGCCTGCGATCACTCGCTCTCTCCCTCTCTCCCTCGACCCTGCGATCACTCTCTCCCTCTCTCCCTCGACACTGCGATCACTCTCTCTCTCCCTCTCTCCCTCCAGCCTGCGATCACTCTCTCTCTCTCTCGACCCTGCGATCTCTCTCTCTCTCCCTCCACCCTGCGATCTCTCTCTCTCTCCCTCCCTCGACCCTGCGATCTCTCTCTCTCCCTCCCTCGACCCTGCGATCACTCTCTCCCTCTCTCCCTCCAGCCTGCGCTCACTCTCTCTCTCTCTATCCAGCCTGTGATCTCTCTCTCTCCCTCCAGCCTGCGATCACTCTCTCTCTCTCCCTCCCTCGACCCTGCGATCTCTCTCTCTCTCTCCCTCCACCCTGCGATCACTCTCTCTCCCTCTCTCCCTTCAGCCTGCGATCACTCTCACTCTCTCTCCCTCCCTCAACCCTGCGATCTCTCTCTCTCCCTCCAGCCTGCGATCACTCTCTCTCTCTCACTCCAGCCTGCGATCTCTCTCTCTCTCCTTCCCTCGACCCTGCGATCACTCTCTCCCTCTCGCCCCCCACCCTGCGATCTCTGTCTCTCTCCCTCCATCCACCCTGCGATCACTCTCTCTCTCTCTCCCTCCAGCCTGCGATCACTCTCTCTCGCTCTCTCTCCAGCCTGCGATCACTCTCTCTCTCTCCCTCCAGCCTGCGATCTCTGTCTCTCTCTCCCTCCAGCCTGCGATCACTCTCTCTCTCTCTCCCTCCAGCATGCGATCTCTCTCTCCCTCTCTCCCTCCAGCCTGCGATCTCTCTCTCTCTCTCTCCCTCCAGCCTGCGATCACTCTCTCTCTCTCCCTCCAGCCTGCGATCGCTATCTCTCTCTCCCTCCACCCTGTGATCTCTCTCTCTCTCTCCCTCTCTCCCTCCAAACTGTGATCACACTCTCTCTCTCTCTCCCGCCAGCCTGCGATCTCTCTCTCTCTCTCTCCCTCCACCCTGCGATCACTCTCTCTCTCTCCCTCCACCCTGCGATCACTCTCTCTCTCTCTCCCTCCACCCTGCGATCTCTCTCTCCCTCGCCCCCACCAGCCAGCGATCTCTCGCTCCCTCTGTCCCTCCGGCCTGCCATCTCTCTCTCTCTCTCCCTCCCTCCACCCTGCGATCTCTCACTCCCTCTCTCCCTCCACCCTGCGATCTCTCTCTCTCTCTCCCTCCCTCCACCCTGCGATCATTCTCTCTCTCCCTCCCTCCAACCTGCGATCTCTGTCTCTCTCCCTCCCTCCAGCCAGCGATCTCTCTCTCTCTCCCTCCCTCCAGCCTGCGATCTCTCTCTCTCTCTCTCCCTCCACCCTGCGATCTCTCTCTCTCTCCCTCCCTCCAGCCTGCGATCACTCTCTCTCTCCCTCTCTCCCTCCAGCATGCCATCACTCTCTCTCTCTCTATCTCTCTCCATCCAGCCTGCGATCTCTCTCTCCGTCCAGCCTGCGATCTCTCTCTCCCTCTCTCCCTCCAGCCTGCGATCACTCTCTCTCTCACCCTCCAGCCTGCGATCACTCTCTCTCTCTCTCCCTCGAACTTGCGATCTCTCTCTCTCTCCCGCCCTCGACCCTGCGATCTCTCTCTCTCTCGCTCCCTCGACCCTGCGATCTCTCTCTCTCTCCCTCCATCCACCCTGGGAACACTCTCTCTCTCTCTCCCTCCAGCCTGCGATCACTCTCTCTCGCTCCCTCTCCAGCCTGCGATCACTCTCTCTCTCTCTCTCCCTCCATTTGCGATCTCTCTCTCTCTCCCTCCACCCTGCGATCACTCTCTGTCTCTCTCTCTCTCTCCCTCCACCCTGTGATCTCTCTCTCTCTCCCTCTCTCCCTCCAAACTGTGATCACACTCTCTCTCTCTCCCTCCAGCCAGCGATCTCTCTCTCTCTCTCTCCCTCCACCCTGCGATCTCTCTCTCTCCCTCGCTCCCTCCAACCAGCGATCTGTCGCTCCCTCTCTCCCTCCAGCCTGCGATCTCTCTCTCTCTCTCCCTCCCTCCACCCTGCGATCTCTCTCTCCCTCTCTCCCTCCACCCTGCGATCTCTCTCTCTCTCTCTTTCCCTCCCTCCACCCTGCGATCATTCTCTCTCTCCCTCCCTCCAGCCTGCAATCTCTCTCTCCCTCCCTCCAGCCTGTGATCTCTCTCGCTCCTTCCCTCCACCCTGCGATCTCTCTCTCTCTCCCTCCCTCCAGCCTGTGATCTCTCTCTCTCTCCCTCCCTCCAGCCTGCGATCTCTCTCTCTCTCTCTCCCTCCACCCTGTGATCTCTCTCTCTCTCCCTCCCTTCAGCCTGCGATCACTCTCTCTCTCTCCCTCCAGCCTGCGATCACTCTCTCTCTCCCTATCTCCCTCCAGCATGCGATCACTCTCTCTCTCTCTATCTCTCTCCATCCAGCCTGCGATCTCTCTCTCTGTCTCTCTCTCCCTCCAGCCTGCGATCTCTCTCTCCCTCTCTCCCTCCAGCCTGCGATCACTCTCTCTCTCTCTCCCTCCACCCTGCGATCTCTCTCTCCCTCGCTCCCTCCAGCCAGCGATCTCTCTCTCCCTCTCTCCCTCCAGCCTGCGATCTCTCTCTCTCTCTCCCTCCCTCCACCCTGCGATCTCTCTCTCCCTCTCTCCCTCCACCCTGCGATCTCTCTCTCTCTCTCTCCCTCCCTCCACCCTGCGATCATTCTCTCTCTCCCTACCTCCAGCCTGCGATCTCTTTCTCTCTCCCTCCAGCCTGCGAAGTCTCTCTCTCCCTCCCTCCACCCTGCGATCTCTCTCTCTCTCCCTCCCTCCAGCCTGAGATCTCTCACTCTCTCCCTCCCTCCAGCCTGCGATCTCTCTCTCTCTCTCTCCCTCCACCCTGTGATCTCTCTCTCCCTCCCTCCCTCCAGCCTGCAATCACGCTCTCTCCCTCCAGCCTGCGATCACTCTCTCTCTCCCTCTATCCCTCCAGCATGCGATCACTCTCTCTCTCTCTCTCCCTCCATTTGCGATCTCTTCTCTCTCCCTCCCTCCACCCTGCGATCTCTCTCTCTCTCCCTCCAGCCTGCGATCACTCTCTCTCTCTCCCTCCAGCCTGCGATCTCTCTCTCTCTCTCTCATTCCCCCGACCCTGCGATCACTCTCTCCCTCTCTCCCTCCACCCTGCGATCTCTCTCTCTCTCCCTCCCTCCACCCTGCGAACACTCTCTCTCTCTCTCCCTCCAGCCTGCGATCACTCTCTCTCGCTCTCCCTCCAGCCTGCGATCTCTCTCTCCCTCGCTCCCTCCATCCTGCGATCTCTCTCTCTCTCTCCCTCCCTCCAGCCTGCGATCTCTCTCTCCCTCTCTCCCTCCAGCCTGCGATCACTCTCTCTCTCTCCCTCCAGCCTGCGATCTCTCTCTCTCTCCCGCCCTCGACCCTGCGATCTCTCTCTCTCTCCCTCCCTCGACCCTGCGATCTCTCTCTCTCTCCCTCCATCCACCCTGGGAACACTCTCTCTCTCTCTCCCTCCAGCCTGCGATCACTCTCTCTCGCTCCCTCTCCAGCCTGCGATCACTCTCTCTCTCTCTCTCCCTCCATTTGCGATCTCTCTCTCTCTCCCTCCAGCCTGCGATCACTCTCTCTCTCTCTCCAACCAACCTGCGATCTCTCTCTCCCTCTCTCCCTCAACCCTGCGATCTCTCTCTCTCTCCCTCCCTCCACCCTGCGATCACTCTCTCCCTCTCTCCCTCCAGCCTGCGATCACTCTCTCTCTCTCTCTTTCCACCCTGTGATCTCTCTCTCTCTCCCTCTCTCCCTCCAAACTGTGATCACACTCTCTCTCTCTCCCTCCAGCCAGCGATCTCTCTCTCTCTCTCTCCCTCCACCCTGCGATCTCTCTCTCTCCCTCGCTCCCTCCAACCAGCGATCTGTCGCTCCCTCTCTCCCTCCAGCCTGCGATCTCTCTCTCTCTCTCCCGCCCTCCACCCTGCGATCTCTCTCTCCCTCTCTCCCTCCACCCTGCGATCTCTCTCTCTCTCTTTCCCTCCCTCCACCCTGCGATCATTCTCTCTCTCCCTCCCTCCAGCCTGCAATCTCTCTCTCTCTCCCTCCAGCCTGCGACCTCTCTCTCTCCTTCGCTCCACCCTGCGATCTCTCTCTCTCTCTCTCCCTCCACCCTGCGATCTCTCTCTCTCTCCCTCCCTCCAGCCTGCGATCTCTCTCTCTCTCCCTCTCTCCCTCAACCCTGCGATCTCTCTCTCTCTCCCTCCCTCCACCCTGCGATCACTCTCTCCCTCTCTCCCTCCAGCCTGCGATCACTCTCTCTCTCTCGCACCCTCCAGCCTGCGATCTCTCTCTCTCTCTCTCCCTCCAGCCTGCGATCACTCTCTCTCTCTCCCTCCACACTGCGATCACTCTCTCTCTCTCTCTTTCCACCCTGTGATCTCTCTCTCTCTCCCTCTCTCCCTCCAAACTGTGATCACACTCTCTCTCTCTCCCTCTCTCCCTCAACCCTGCGATCTCTCTCTCTCTCCCTCCCTCCACCCTGCGATCACTCTCTCCCTCTCTCCCTCCAGCCTGCGATCACTCTCTCTCTCTCGCACCCTCCAGCCTGCGATCTCTCTCTCTCTCTCTCCCTCCAGCCTGCGATCACTCTCTCTCTCTCCCTCCACCCTGCGATCACTCTCTCTCTCTCTCTTTCCACCCTGTGATCTCTCTCTCTCTCCCTCTCTCCCTCCAAACTGTGATCACACTCTCTCTCTCTCCCTCCAGCCAGCGATCTCTCTCTCTCTCTCTCCCTCCACCCTGCGATCTCTCTCTCTCCCTCGCTCCCTCCAACCAGCGATCTGTCGCTCCCTCTCTCCCTCCAGCCTGCGATCTCTCTCTCTCTCTCCCTCCCTCCACCCTGCGATCTCTCTCTCCCTCTCTCCCTCCACCCTGCGATCTCTCTCTCTCTCTCTTTCCCTCCCTCCACCCTGCGATCATTCTCTCTCTCCCTCCCTCCAGCCTGCAATCTCTCTCTCTCTCCCTCCAGCCTGCGACCTCTCTCTCTCCTTCGCTCCACCCTGCGATCTCTCTCAATCTCTCTCACCCTCCAGCCTGCGATCTCTCTCTCTCTCGCTCCCTCCAACCAGCGATCTGTCGCTCCCTCTCTCCCTCCAGCCTGCGATCTCTCTCTCTCTCTCCCTCCCTCCACCCTGCGATCTCTCTCTCTCTCCCTCCCTCCAGCCTGCGATCTCTCTCTCTCTCTCTCCCTCCACCCTGCGATCTCTCTCTCTCTCCCTCCCTCCAGCCTGCGATCTCTCTCTCTCTCCCTCCCTCCAGCCTGCGATCACTCTCTCTCTCTCCCTCCACCCTGCGATCTCTCTCTCTCTCCCTCCCTCCAGCCTGCGATCTCTCTCTCTCTCTCTCCCTCCAGCCTGCGATCACTCTCTCTCTCTCCCTCCAGCCTGCGATCACTCTCTCTCTCTCCCTCCACCCTGTGATCTCTCTCTCTCCCCCTCTCTCCCTCCAAACTGTGATCACACTCTCTCTCTCCCGCCAGCCTGCGATCTCTCTCTCTCTCTCTCTCCCGCCAGCCTGCGATCTCTCTCTCTCTCTCTCTCCCTCCACCCTGCGATCACTCTCTCTCTCTCTCCCTCCACCCTGCGATCTCTCTCTCCCTCGCTCCCACCAGCCAGCGATCTCTCGCTCCCTCTGTCCCTCCAGCCTGCGATCTCTCTCTCTCTCTCTCCCTCCCTCCACTCTGCGATCTCTCACTCCCTCTCTCCCTCCACCCTGCGATCATTCTCTCTCTCCCTCCCTCCACCCTGCGATCTCTCTCTCTTTCCCTCCAGCCTGTGATCTCTCTCGCTCCTTCCCTCCACCCTGCGATCTCTCTCTCTCTCCCTCCCTCCAGCCTGTGATCTCTCTCTCTCTCCCTCCCTCCAGCCTGCGATCTCTCTCTCTCTCTCTCCCTCCACCCTGTGATCTCTCTCTCTCTCCCTCCCTTCAGCCTGCGATCACTCTCTCTCTCTCCCTCCAGCCTGCGATCACTCTCTCTCTCCCTATCTCCCTCCAGCATGCGATCACTCTCTCTCTCTCTATCTCTCTCCATCCAGCCTGCGATCTCTCTCTCTGTCTCTCTCTCCCTCCAGCCTGCGATCTCTCTCTCCCTCTCTCCCTCCAGCCTGCGATCACTCTCTCTTTCTCTCCCTCCACCCTGCTTTCTCTCTCTCCCTCGCTCCCTCCAGCCAGCGATCTCTCTCTCCCTCTCTCCCTCCAGCCTGCGATCTCTCTCTCTCTCTCCCTCCCTCCACCCTGCGATCTCTCTCTCCCTCTCTCCCTCCACCCTGCGATCTCTCTCTCTCTCTCCCTCCCTCCACCCTGCGATCATTCTCTCTCTCCCTACCTCCAGCCTGCGATCTCTTTCTCTCTCCCTCCAGCCTGCGAAGTCTCTCTCTCCCTCCCTCCACCCTGCGATCTCTCTCTCTCTCCCTCCCTCCAGCCTGAGATCTCTCACTCTCTCCCTCCCTCCAGCCTGCGATCTCTCTCTCTCTCTCTCCCTCCACCCTGTGATCTCTCTCTCCCTCCCTCCCTCCAGCCTGCAATCACTCTCTCTCCCTCCAGCCTGCGATCACTCTCTCTCTCCCTCTATCCCTCCAGCATGCGATCACTCTCTCTCTCCCTCTATCCCTCCAGCATGCGATCACTCTCTCTCTCTCTCTCCCTCCAGCCTGCGATCACTCTCTCTCTCTCCCTCCAGCCTGCGATCTCTCTCTCTCTCTCTCATTCCCCCGACCCTGCGATCACTCTCTCCCTCTCTCCCTCCACCCTGCGATCTCTCTCTCTCTCCCTCCCTCCACCCTGCGAACACTCTCTCTCTCTCTCCCTCCAGCCTGCGATCACTCTCTCTCTCTCTCTCTCCAGCCTGCGATCACTCTCTCTCTCTCTCTCCCTCCATTTGCGATCTCTCTCTCTCTCTCTCCCTCCAGCCTGCGATCTCTCTCTCCCTCTCTCCCTCCATCCTGCGATCTCTCTCTCTCTCCCTCCCTCCAGTCTGCGATCACTCTCTCCCTCTCTCCCTCCAGCCTGCGATCACTCTCTCTATCTCCCTCCAGCCTGCGATCACTCTCTCTCTCTCTCCCTCCCTCCAGCCTGCGATCACTCTCTCTCTCTCCCTCCAGCCTGCGATCACTCTCTCTCTCCCTCTCTCCCTCCAGCATGCGATCACTCTCTCTCTCTCTCTCTCCCTCCAAACTGTAATCACTCTCTCTCGCTCTCACCCTCCACCCTGTGATCTCTCTCTCTCTCCCTCCCTCCAACCTGCGATCACTCTCTCTCTCTCCCTCCAGCCTGCAATCGCTCTCTATCTCCCTCTCTCCCTCCAGCATGCGATCACTCTCTATCTCCCTCCCTCCACCCTGCGATCTCTTTCTATCTCCCTCCCTCCAGCCTGCGATCTCTCTCTCTCTCCCTCCAGCCTGCGATCACTCTCTCTCTCTCCCTCCAGCCTGCGATCTCTCTCTCTCTCTCTCATTCCCCCGACCATGCGATCACTCTCTCCCTCTCTCCCTCCAGCCTGCGATCTCTCTCTCCCTCGCTCCCTCCATCCTGCGATCTCTCTCTCCCTCTCTCCCTCCAGCCTGCGATCACTCTCTCTCTCTCCCTCCAGCCTGCGATCACTCTCTCTCTCCCTCTCTCCCTCCAGCATGCGATCACTCTCTCTCTCTCCCTCCAAACTGTGATCACTCTCTCTCGCTCTCACCCTCCAGCCTGCGATCTCTCTCTCTCTCTCTCATTCCCCCGACCATGCGATCACTCTCTCCCTCTCTCCCTCCAGCCTGCGATCACTCTCTCTCGCTCTCACCCTCCAGCCTGCGATCTCTCTCTCTCTCTCTCCCTCCACCCTGCGATCACTCTCTCCCTCTCTCCCTCCACCCTGCGATCACTCTCTCTCTCTCTCCCTCCACCCTGCGATCTCTCTCTCCCTCGCTCCCTCCAGCCTGCGATCTCTCTCTCTCTCTCCCTCCCTCCAGCCTGCGATCTCTCTCTCCCTCTCTCCCTCCACCCTGCGATCTCTCTCTCTCTCCCTCCCTCCAGCCTGCGATCTCTCTCTCTCTCCCTCCCTCCAGCCTGCGATCTCTCTCTCTCTCCCTCCCTCCAGCCTGCGATCTCTCTCTCTCTCCCTCCCTCCAGCCTGCAATCACTCTCTCTCTCCCTCTCTCCCTCCAGCATGCGATCACTCTCTATCTCCCTCCCTCCAACCTGCGATCTCTCTCTCTCTCATTCCCCCGACCCTGCGATCTCTCTCTCTCTCCCTCCAGCCTGCGATCACTCTCTCTCTCTCCCTCCACCCTGCGATTTCTCTCTCTCTCCCTCCCTCCACCCTGCGAACACTCTCTCTCTCTCTCCCTCCAGCCTGCGATCACTCTCTCTCTCATTCCCCCGACCCTGCGATCTCTCTCTCTCTCCCTCCAGCCTGCGATCACTCTCTCTCTCTCCCTCCACCCTGCGATTTCTCTCTCTCTCCCTCCCTCCACCCTGCGAACACTCTCTCTCTCTCTCCCTCCAGCCTGCGATCACTCTCTCTCGCTCGCTCTCCAGCCTGCGATCACTCTCTCTCGCTCTCACCCTCCAGCCTGCGATCTCTCTCTCTCTCTCCCTCCAGCCTGCGATCACTCTCTCTCTCTCCCTGCAGCCTGCGATCACTCTCTGTCTCTCTCTCTCTTTCCCTCCACCCTGTGATCTCTCTCTCTCTCCCTCTCTCCCTCCAAACTGTGATCACACTCTCTCTCTCTCCCTCCAGCCTGCGATCTCTCTCTCTCTCTCTCCCTCCACCCTGCGATCTCTCTCTCTCCCTCGCTCCATCCAGCCAGTGATCTCTCGCTCCCTCTCTCCCTCCAGCCTGCGATCTCTCTCACTCTCTCCCTCCCTCCAGCCTGCGATCTCTCTCTCTCTCACTCCAGCCTGCGGTCTCTCTCTCTCCTTCGCCCCACCCTGCGATCTCTCTCTCTCTCTCCCTCCAGCCTGCGATCTCTCTCTCTCTCCCTCCCTCCAGCCTGCGATCTCTCTCTCTCTCTCTCCACCCTGCGATCTCTCTCTCTCCTTCGCTCCCTCCAGCCAGCGATCTCTCTCTCCCTCTCTCCCTCCAGCCTGCGATCTCTCTCTCTCTCTCCCTCCCTCCACCCTGCGATCACTCTCTCTCTCTTTCCCTCCAGCCTGCGATCACTCTCCCTCTCCCTCCCTCCACCCTGCGATCTCTCTCTCTCTCTATCCCTCCAGCCTGCGATCTCTCTCTCCCTCCAGCCTGCGATCACTCTCTCTCTCCCTCTCTCCCTCCAGCCTGCGATCACTCTCTCCCTCTCTCCCTCCAGCCTGCTATTACTCTCTCTCTCCCTCGACCATGTGATCACTCTGTCTCTCTCTCCCTCCAGCCTGCGATCTCTCTCTTTCCCTCCTTCCAGCCTGCGATCACTCTCTCTCTCTCTCCCTCCAGCCTGTGATCACTCTCTCTCTCTCTCCCTTGACCCTGCTATCACTCTCTCTCTCTCCCTCCCTCCAGCCTGCGATCTCTCCCACTCTCCCTCCCTCCAGCCTGCAATCTCTCTCTCTCTCCCTCCCTCCACCCTGCAATCTCTCTCTCTCTCCCTCCCTCCAGCCTGGGATCACTCTCTCCCTCTCTCCCTCCAGCCTGCGATCACTCTCTCCCTCTCTCCCTCCATTCTTCAATCTCTCTCTATCTCTCTGCCTCCCTCCACCCTGCGATCTCTCTATCTCTCTCTCGCCCTCCAGCCTGCGATCACTCTCTCCCTCTCTCCCTCCAGCCTGTGATCAAACTCCCTCTCCCTCGACCATGCGATCACTCTCTCTCTCACCCTCCAGACTGCGATCTCTCTCTCTCTCTCTCTCCCTCCAGCCTGCGATCTCTCTCTCTCTTTCTCCCTCCAGCCTGTGATCACTCTCTCCCTCTCTCCCTCCAGCCTGCGATCTCTCCCTCTCTCCCTCCAGCCTGCGATCTCTCTCTCTCTCTCTCCCTCTCTCCACCCTGTGATCTCTCTCTCCCTCTCTCCCTCCCTCCACCCTGTGTCATTCTCTCTCTCTCCCTCCCTCCACCCTGCAATCTCTCTCTCTCTCCCTCCAGCTTGCGATCTCTCTCTCTCTCTCCCTCCACCGTGCGATCTCTCTCTCTCTCCCTCCCTCCAGCCTGCGATCTCTCTCTCTCTCCCTCCCTCCAGCCTGCGATCTCTCACTCTCTCCCTCCTTCCACCCTGCGATCTCTCTCTCTCTCCCTTCCTCCAGCCTGCGATCTCTCTCTCTCTCTCCCTCCAGCATGCGATCACTCTCTCTCTCCCTCTCTCCCTCCAGCCTGCGATCACTCTCTCTCTCCCTCTCTCCCTCCAGCCTGCGATCTCTCTCTCGCTCTCTCTCCCTCCAGCCTGTGATCTCTCTCTCTCTCTCTCTCCCTCCAGCCTGCGATCACGCTCTCTCTCTCACCCTCCAGCCAGCGATCACTCTCTCTCTCTCCCTCCAGCCTGCGATCACTCTCTCTCTCTCTCTCTCCCTCCAGCCTGCGATCTCTCTCTATCTCTCTCCCTCCAGCCTGGGATCTCTCTCTCTCTCTCTCCCTCCAGCCTGCGATCACTCTCTTCTCCCTCCAGCCTGCGATCACTCTCTCTCTCCCTCTCTCCCTCCACCCTGCGATCACTCTCTCTCTCCCTCTCTCCAGCCTGCGATCTCTCTCTCTCTCTCCCTCCAGCCTGCGATCACTCTCTCCCTCTCTCCCTAGACCCTGCGATCACACTCTCTCTCCCTCCCTCCAGCCTGCGATTTCTCTCTCTCTCTCCCTCCAGCCTGCGATCACTCTCTCCCTCTCTCCCTCGACCCTGCGATCTCTCTCTCTCTCTCCCTCCACCCTGCGATCACACTCTCTCCCTCTTTCCCTCCACCCTGCGATCACTCTCTCTCTCCCTCCCTCGAGCCTGCCATCTCTCTTTCTCTCTCTCTCTCTCTCCCTCCTGCCTGCGATCACTCTCTCTCTCCCTCCCTCGACCCTGCGATCACTCTCTCTCTCCCTCCCTCCACCCTGCGATCACTCTCTCTCTTTCTCTCTCCCTAAACCCTGAGATCATTCTCTCTCTCTCTCCCTCCCTCCCTCGACCCTGCGAACTCTCTCTCTCTCTCTCCCTCCACCTTGCGATCTCTCTCTCTCTCCCTCCCTCCACCCTGCGATTTCTCTCTCTCTCCCTCTCTCCCTCCACCCTGCGATCTCTCTCTCTCTCCCTCTCTCCCTCCACCCTGTGATCTCTCTCTCTCTCTCCCTCCAGCCTGCGATCACTCTCTCTCTCTCTCCCTCCAGCCTGCGATCACTCTCTCTCTCTATCCCTCCAGCCTGCGATCACTCTCCCTCTCCCTCCCTCCACCCTGCGATCTCTCTCTCTCTCTATCCCTCCAGCCTGCGATCTCTCTCTCCCTCCAGCCTGCGATCACTCTCTCTCTCCCTCTCTCCCTCCAGCCTGCGATCACTCTCTCCCTCTCTCCCTCCAGCCTGCTATTACTCTCTCTCTCCCTCGACCATGTGATCACTCTGTCTCTCTCTCCCTCCAGCCTGCGATCTCTCTCTCTCCCTCCTTCCAGCCTGCGATCACTCTCTCTCTCTCTCCCTCCAGCCTGTGATCACTCTCTCTCTCTCTCCCTTGACCCTGCTATCACTCTCTCTCTCTCCCTCCCTCCAGCCTGCGATCTCTCCCACTCTCCCTCCCTCCAGCCTGCAATCTCTCTCTCTCTCCCTCCCTCCACCCTGCAATCTCTCTCTCTCTCCCTCCCTCCAGCCTGGGATCACTCTCTCCCTCTCTCCCTCCAGCCTGCGATCACTCTCTCCCTCTCTCGCTCCATTCTTCGATCTCTCTCTCTCTCTCTCCCTCCCTCCACCCTGCGATCTCTCTCTCTCTCCCTCCCTCCAGACTGCGATCACTCTCTCCCTCTCTACCTCCAGCCTGCGATCACTCTCTCCCTCTCTCCCTCCACCCTGCGATCTCTCTCTCACTCCCTCCAGCCTGCGATCTCTCTCTCTCTCTCCCTCCACCCTGCGATCACTCTCTCCCTCTCTCCCTCCAGCCTGCGATCACTCTCTCCCTCTCTCCCTCCAGCCTGTGATCAAACTCCCTCTCCCTCGACCATGCGATCACTCTCTCTCTCACCCTCCAGACTGCGATCTCTCTCTCTCTCTCTCCCTCCAGCCTGCGATCACTCTCTCTCTCCCTCCCTTCAGCCTGCGATCACTCTCTCTCTCTCTCCCTCCCTCCACCATGTGATCACTCTCTCTCTCTCTCTCTCCCTCCACCCGGCGATCTCTCTCTCCCTCTCTCCCTCCAGCCTGCGATCTCTCCCTCTCTCCCTCCAGCCTGCGATCTCTCTCTCTCTCTCTCCCTCTCTCCACCCTGTGATCTCTCTCTCCCTCTCTCCCTCCCTCCACCCTGTGTCATTCTCTCTCTCTCCCTCCCTCCACCCTGCAATCTCTCTCTCTCTCCCTCCAGCTTGCGATCTCTCTCTCTCTCTCCCTCCACCGTGCGATCTCTCTCTCTCTCCCTCCCTCCAGCCTGCGATCTCTCTCTCTCTCCCTTCCTCCAGCCTGCGATCTCTCTCTCTCTCTCCCTCCAGCATGCGATCACTCTCTCTCTCCCTCTCTCCCTCCAGCCTGCGATCTCTCTCTCTCTCTCTCCCTCCAGCCTGCGATCACGCTCTCTCTCTCACCCTCCAGCCAGCGATCACTCTCTCTCTCTCCCTCCAGCCTGCGATCACTCTCTCTCTCTCTCTCTCTCCCTCCAGCCTGCGATCTCTCTCTATCTCTCTCCCTCCAGCCTGGGATCTCTCTCTCTCTCTCTCCCTCCAGCCTGCGATCACTCTCTTCTCCCTCCAGCCTGCGATCACTCTCTCTCTCCCTCTCTCCCTCCACCCTGCGATCACTCTCTCTCTCCCTCTCTCCAGCCTGCGATCTCTCTCTCTCTCTCCCTCCAGCCTGCGATCACTCTCTCCCTCTCTCCCTAGACCCTGCGATCACACTCTCTCTCCCTCTCTCCAGCCTGCGATCTCTCTCCCTCTCTCCCTCCAGCCTGCGATCTCTCCCTCTCTCCCTCCAGCCTGCGATCTCTCTCTCTCTCTCTCCCTCTCTCCACCCTGTGATCTCTCTCTCCCTCTCTCCCTCCCTCCACCCTGTGTCATTCTCTCTCTCTCCCTCCCTCCACCCTGCAATCTCTCTCTCTCTCCCTCCAGCTTGCGATCTCTCTCTCTCTCTCCCTCCACCGTGCGATCTCTCTCTCTCTCCCTCCCTCCAGCCTGCGATCTCTCTCTCTCTCCCTTCCTCCAGCCTGCGATCTCTCTCTCTCTCTCCCTCCAGCATGCGATCACTCTCTCTCTCCCTCTCTCCCTCCAGCCTGCGATCTCTCTCTCTCTCTCTCCCTCCAGCCTGCGATCACGCTCTCTCTCTCACCCTCCAGCCAGCGATCACTCTCTCTCTCTCCCTCCAGCCTGCGATCACTCTCTCTCTCTCTCTCTCTCCCTCCAGCCTGCGATCTCTCTCTATCTCTCTCCCTCCAGCCTGGGATCTCTCTCTCTCTCTCTCCCTCCAGCCTGCGATCACTCTCTTCTCCCTCCAGCCTGCGATCACTCTCTCTCTCCCTCTCTCCCTCCACCCTGCGATCACTCTCTCTCTCCCTCTCTCCAGCCTGCGATCTCTCTCTCTCTCTCCCTCCAGCCTGCGATCACTCTCTCCCTCTCTCCCTCGACCCTGCGATCTCTCTCTCTCTCTCCCTCCACCTTGCGATCTCTCTCTCTCTCCCTCCCTCCACCCTGCGATTTCTCTCTCTCTCCCTCTCTCCCTCCACCCTGCGATCTCTCTCTCTCTCCCTCTCTCCCTCCACCCTGTGATCTCTCTCTCTCTCTCCCTCCAGCCTGCGATCACTCTCTCTCTCTCTCCCTCCAGCCTGCGATCACTCTCTCTCTCTTTCCCTCCAGCCTGCGATCACTCTCCCTCTCCCTCCCTCCACCCTGCGATCTCTCTCTCTCTCTATCCCTCCAGCCTGCGATCTCTCTCTCCCTCCATCCTGCGATCACTCTCTCTCTCCCTCTCTCCCTCCAGCCTGCGATCACTCTCTCCCTCTCTCCCTCCAGCCTGCTATTACTCTCTCTCTCCCTCGACCATGTGATCACTCTGTCTCTCTCTCTCCCTCCAGCCTGCGATCTCTCTCTCTCCCTCCTTCCAGCCTGCGATCACTCTCTCTCTCTCTCCCTCCAGCCTGTGATCACTCTCTCTCTCTCTCCCTTGACCCTGCTATCACTCTCTCTCTCTCCCTCCCTCCAGCCTGCGATCTCTCCCACTCTCCCTCCCTCCAGCCTGCAATCTCTCTCTCTCTCCCTCCCTCCACCCTGCAATCTCTCTCTCTCTCCCTCCCTCCAGCCTGGGATCACTCTCTCCCTCTCTCCCTCCAGCCTGCGATCACTCTCTCCCTCTCTCGCTCCATTCTTCGATCTCTCTCTATCTCTCTCCCTCCCTCCACCCTGCGATCTCTCTCTCTCTCCCTCCCTCCAGACTGCGATCACTCTCTCCCTCTCTTCCTCCAGCCTGCGATCACTCTCTCCCTCTCTCCCTCCACCCTGCGATCTCTCTCTCACTCCCTCCAGCCTGCGATCTCTCTCTCTCTCTCCCTCCACCCTGCGATCACTCTCTCCCTCTCTCCCTCCAGCCTGCGATCACTCTCTCCCTCTCTCCCTCCAGCCTGTGATCAAACTCCCTCTCCCTCGACCATGCGATCACTCTCTCTCTCACCCTCCAGACTGCGATCTCTCTCTCTCTCTCTCTCCCTCCAGCCTGCGATCTCTCTCTCTCTTTCTCCCTCCAGCCTGTGATCACTCTCTCTCTCCCTCCCTTCAGCCTGCGATCACTCTCTCTCTCTCTCCCTCCCTCCACCATGTGATCACTCTCTCTCTCTCTCTCTCCCTCCACCCGGCGATCTCTCTCTCCCTCTCTCCCTCCAGCCTGCGATCTCTCCCTCTCTCCCTCCAGCCTGCGATCTCTCTCTCTCTCTCTCCCTCTCTCCACCCTGTGATCTCTCTCTCCCTCTCTCCCTCCCTCCACCCTGTGTCATTCTCTCTCTCTCCCTCCCTCCACCCTGCAATCTCTCTCTCTCTCCCTCCAGCTTGCGATCTCTCTCTCTCTCTCCCTCCACCGTGCGATCTCTCTCTCTCTCCCTCCCTCCAGCCTGCGATCTCTCTCTCTCTCCCTTCCTCCAGCCTGCGATCTCTCTCTCTCTCTCCCTCCAGCATGCGATCACTCTCTCTCTCCCTCTCTCCCTCCAGCCTGCGATCACTCTCTCTCTCCCTCTCTCCCTCCAGCCTGCGATCTCTCTCTCGCTCTCTCTCCCTCCAGCCTGCGATCTCTCTCTCTCTCTCTCCCTCCAGCCTGCGATCACGCTCTCTCTCTCACCCTCCAGCCAGCGATCACTCTCTCTCTCTCCCTCCAGACTGCGATCACTCTCTCTCTCTCCCTCCAGCCTGCGATCACTCTCTCTCTCTCTCTCTCTCCCTCCAGCCTGCGATCTCTCTCTATCTCTCTCCCTCCAGCCTGGGATCTCTCTCTCTCTCTCTCCCTCCAGCCTGCGATCACTCTCTTCTCCCTCCAGCCTGCGATCACTCTCTCTCTCCCTCTCTCCCTCCACCCTGCGATCACTCTCTCTCTCCCTCTCTCCAGCCTGCGATCTCTCTCTCTCTCTCTCCCTCCAGCCTGCGATCACTCTCTCCCTCTCTCCCTAGACCCTGCGATCACACTCTCTCTCCCTCCCTCCAGCCTGCGATTTCTCTCTCTCTCTCCCTCCAGCCTGCGATCACTCTCTCCCTCTCTCCCTCGACCCTGCGATCTCTCTCTCTCTCTCCCTCCACCCTGCGATCACACTCTCTCCCTCTTTCCCTCCACCCTGCGATCACTCTCTCTCTCCCTCCCTCGAGCCTGCCATCTCTCTTTCTCTCTCTCTCTCTCTCCCTCCTGCCTGCGATCACTCTCTCTCTCCCTCCCTCGACCCTGCGATCACTCTCTCTCTCCCTCCCTCCACCCTGCGATCACTCTCTCTCTTTCTCTCTCCCTAAACCCTGAGATCATTCTCTCTCTCTCTCCCTCCCTCCCTCGACCCTGCGAACTCTCTCTCTCTCTCTCCCTCCACCTTGCGATCTCTCTCTCTCTCCCTCCCTCCACCCTGCGATTTCTCTCTCTCTCCCTCTCTCCCTCCACCCTGCGATCTCTCTCTCTCTCCCTCTCTCCCTCCACCCTGTGATCTCTCTCTCTCTCTCCCTCCAGCCTGCGATCACTCTCTCTCTCTCTCCCTCCAGCCTGCGATCACTCTCTCTCTCTTTCCCTCCAGCCTGCGATCACTCTCCCTCTCCCTCCCTCCACCCTGCGATCTCTCTCTCTCTCTATCCCTCCAGCCTGCGATCTCTCTCTCCCTCCAGCCTGCGATCACTCTCTCTCTCCCTCTCTCCCTCCAGCCTGCGATCACTCTCTCCCTCTCTCCCTCCAGCCTGCTATTACTCTCTCTCTCCCTCGACCATGTGATCACTCTGTCTCTCTCTCTCCCTCCAGCCTGCGATCTCTCTCTCTCCCTCCTTCCAGCCTGTGATCACTCTCTCTCTCTCTCCCTCCAGCCTGTGATCACTCTCTCTCTCTCCCTCCCTCCAGCCTGCGATCTCTCCCACTCTCCCTCCCTCCGGCCTGCAATCTCTCTCTCTCTCCCTCCCTCCACCCTGCAATCTCTCTCTCTCTCCCTCCCTCCAGCCTGGGATCACTCTCTCCCTCTCTCCCTCCAGCCTGCGATCACTCTCTCCCTCTCTCGCTCCATTCTTCGATCTCTCTCTATCTCTCTCCCTCCCTCCACCCTGCGATCTCTCTCTCTCTCCCTCCCTCCAGACTGCGATCACTCTCTCCCTCTCTTCCTCCAGCCTGCGATCACTCTCTCCCTCTCTCCCTCCACCCTGCGATCTCTCTCTCACTCCCTCCAGCCTGCGATCTCTCTCTCTCTCTCCCTCCACCCTGCGATCAATCTCTCCCTCTCTGCCTCCAGCCTGCGATCTCTCTCTCTCTCTCCCTCCACCCTGCGATCAATCTCTCCCTCTCTGCCTCCAGCCTGCGATCTCTCTCTCTCCCTCCCTCCAGCTTGCGATCACTCTCTCTCTCTCTCTCCCTCCAGCCTGCGAGCACTCTCTCCCTCCCTCCAGCCTGTGATCACTCTCTCTCTCTCTCCCTCCAGCCTGCGATCTCTCTATCTTTCCCTCCCTCCAGCCTGCGATCTCTCTCTCTCTAAATCCCTCCAGCCTGAGATCACTCTCTCCCTCTCTCCCTCCAGCCTGTGATCAAACTCTCTCTCCCTCGACCATGCGATCAGTCTCTCTCTCACCCTCCAGCCTGCGATATCTCTCTCTATCTCCCTCCAGCCTGCGATCTCTCTCTCTCTCTCTCCCTCCAGCCTGCGATCTCTCTCTCTCTTTCTCCCTCCAGTCTGTGATCACTCTCTCTCTCCCTCCCTCCAGCCTGCGATCACTCTCTCTCTCTCTCCCTCCCTCCACCATGTGATCAGGCTCTCTCTCTCTCTCTCCCTCGACCCTGCGATCACTCTCTCTCTCTCCCTCCAGACTGCGATCTCTCTCTCTCTCTCTCCCTCCAGCCTGCGATCACTCTCTCTCTCTCCCTCCAGACTGCGATCACTCTCTCTCTCTCTCTCCCTCCAGCCTGCGATCACTCTCTCTCTCTCTCTCCCTCCACCCTGTGATCACTCTCTCTCTCTCCCTCCCTCCTCCCTGTGATCACTCTCTCTCTCTCTCCCTCCACCCGGAGATCTCTCTCTCCCTCTCTCCCTCCAGCCTGCGATCTCTCCCTCTCTCCCTCCAGTCTGCGATCTCTCTCTCCCTCCCGCCCTCCAGCCTGCGATCTCTCTCTCTCTCTCTCGCTCTCTCCACCCTGCGATCTCTCTCTCCCTCTCTCCCTCCCTCCACCCTGCGTCATTCTCTCTCTCTCCCTCCCTCCACCCTGCAATCTCTCTCTCTCTCCCTCCAGCCTGCGATCTCTCTCTCTCTCTCCCTCCACTGTGCGATCTCTCTCTCTCTCTCTCCCTCCAGCCTGCGATCTCTCTCTCTCTCTCTCCCTCCAGCCTGCGATCACGCTCTCTCTCTCACCCTCCAGCCAGCGATCACTCTCTCTCTCTCACTCCAGCCTGCGATCACACTCTCCCTCTCTCCCTCCAGCCTGCGATCTCTCTCTATCTCTCTCCCTCCAGCCTGCGATCTCTCTCTCCCTCTCTCCCTCCAGCCTGCGATCACTCTCTCTCTCCCTCCCTCGACCCTGCGATCACTCTCTCTCTCCCTCCCTCGACCCTGCGATCTCTCTCTCTCTCCCTCCCTCCCTCGACCCTGCGAACACTCTCTCTCTCTCCCTCCACCTTGCGATCTCTCTCTCTCTCTCCCTCCTTCCACCCTGCGATCTCTCTCTCTCTCTCTCCCTCCCTGCACCCTGCGAACTCTCTCTCTCTCCCTCTCTACCTCCACCCTGTGATCTCTCTCTCTCTCTCTCCCTCCAGCCTGCGATCACTCTCTCTCTCTCTCCCTCCAGCCTGCGATCACTCTCTCTCTCTTTCCCTCCAGCCTGCGATCACTCTCCCTCTCCCTCCCTCCACCCTGCGATCTCTCTCTCTCTCTCTATCCCTCCAGCCTGCGATCTCTCTCTCCCTCCAGCCTGCGATCACTCTCTCTCTCCCTCTCTCCCTCCAGCCTGCGATCACTCTCTCCCTCTCTCCCTCCAGCCTGCTATTACTCTCTCTCTCTCCCTCGACCATGTGCTCACTCTCTCTCTCTCTCTCTCCAGCCTGCGATCTCTCTCTCTCCCTCCTTCCAGCCTGCGATCACCCTCTCTCTCTCCCTCCCTCCAGCCTGCGATCTCTCCCACTCTCCCTCCCTCCAGCCTGCAATCTCTCTCTCTCTCCCTCCCTCCACCCTGCAATCTCTCTCTCTCTCCCTCCCTCCAGCCTGGGATCACTCTCTCCCTCTCTCCCTCCAGCCTGCGATCACTCTCTCCCTCTCTCCCTCCATTCTTCGATCTCTCTCTATCTCTCTCCCTCCCTCCACCCTGCGATCTCTCTCTCTCTCCCTCCCTCCAGACTGCGATCACACTCTCCCTCTCTTACTCCAGCCTGCGATCACTCTCTCCCTCTCTCCCTCCACCCTGCGATCTCTCTCTCACTCCCTCCAGCCTGCGAACTCTGTCTCTCTCTCCCTCCACCCTGTGATCTCTCTCTCTCCCTCCACCCTGCGATCAATCTCTCTCTCCCTCCCTCCGGCCTGTGATCACTCTCTCTCTCTCCCCCTCCAGCGTGCGATCTCTCTCTCTCACTCCCTCCAACCTGAGATTTCTCTCTCCCTCCCTCCCTCCAGCCTGCGATCACTCTCTATCTCCCTCCCTCGACTCTGCGATCTCTCTCTCCCTCTCACCCTCCACCCTGCGATCTCTCTCTCTCCCTCCCTCCACCCTGCGATCTCTCTCTCTCTCCCTCCCTCAAGCCTGCGATCTCTCTCTCTCCCTCCCTCCAGCCTGCGATCTCTCTCTCTCTCTCCCTCCAGCCTGCGATCACTCTCTCCCTTTCTCCCTCCACCCTGCGATCACTCTCTCCCTCTCACCCTCCACCCTGCGATCACTCTCTCCATCTCTCCCTCCAGCCTGTGATCACTCTCCCTCCCTCTCCCTCGAGCCTGCGATCTCTCTCTTTCTCCCTCGCTCGACCCTGCAATCACTCTCTCTCTCTCTCCCTCGACCCTACGATCTCTCTCTCTCTCCCTCCAGCCTGCGATCACTCTCTCTCTCTCTCCCTCCAGCCTGTGATCTCTCTCTCTCTCTCTCTCCCTCCAGCCTGCGATTACTCTCTCCCTCTCTCCCTCCAGCCTGCGATCACTCTCTCCCTCTCTCCCTCCACCCTATGATCACTCTCTCTCTCCCTCCCTCGACCCTGCGATCTCTCTCTCTCTCTGCCTCCAGCCTGCGATCTCTCTCTCTCTCTCCCTCCCTCGACCCTGCGATCTCTCTCTCTCCCTCCCTCCACCCTGCGATCACTCTCTCTCTCTCCCTCCCTAAACCCTGAGATCACTCTCTCTCTCTCTCCCTCGACCCTGCGATCTCTCTCTCTCTCTGCCTCCAGCCTGCGATCTCTCTCTCTCTCTCCCTCCCTCGACCCTGCGATCTCTCTCTCTCCCTCCCTCCACCCTGCGATCACTCTCTCTCTCTCCCCCCCTAAACCCTGAGATCACTCTCTCTCTCTCCCTCCCTCGACACTGCAATCACTCTCTCTCTCTCGCTCTCTCCCTCAACCATGCGATCACTCCCTCTCTCTCCCTCCCTCGACCCTGTGATCACTCTCTCTCTCTCTCTCCCTCCACCCTGCGATCACTCTCTCTCTCTCCCTCCCTCGACCCTACGATCTCTCTCTCCCTCCCTCCAGCCTGCGATCACTCTCTCTCTCTCTCCCTCCAGCCTGTGATCTCTCTCTCTCTCTCTCTCTCCCTCCAGCCTGCGACCACTCTCTCCCTCTCTCCCTCCAGGCTTCGATCTCTCTCCCTTTCTCCCACCATCCTGTGATCACTCTCTCTCTCGCTCGACCCTGCGATCTCTCTCTCTCTCCCTCCAGCCTGCGATCTCTCTCTCTCTCTCCCTCCACCCTGTGATCACTCTCTCTCTCTCTCCCTCGACCCTGCGATCTCTCTCTCCCCTTCTCTCGACCCTGCGATCACTCTCTCTCTCTCTCCCTCGACCCTGCAATCACTCTCTCTCTCTCCTTCCCTCGACAATGCAATCACTCTCTCTCTCTCCCTCGAACCTGTGATCACTCTCTCTCTCTCTCTCTCCCTCCACCCGCGATCACTCTCTCTCTCTAACTCCCTTGACCCTGTGATCACTTTCTCTCTCTCTCTCTCTCCCTCCACCCTGCGATCACTCTCTCTCTCTCCCTCCCTCGACCCTACGATCTCTCTCTCTCTCCCTCCAGCCTGTGATCTCTGTCTCTCTCTCTCTCCCTCTAGCCTGCGATCACTCTCTCCCTCTCTCCCTCCAGCCTGCGATCACTCTCTCACTCTCTCCCTCGACCCTACGATCTCTCTCTCTCTCTCCCTCCAGCCTGCAATCTCTCTCTCTCCCTCTCTTCCTCCAGCCTGCGATCACTCTCTCCCTCTCTCCCTCCAACCTGAGATATCTCTCTCTCTGTCTCCCTCCAGCCTGCGATCACTCTTTATCTCCCTCCCACGACTCTGCGATCACTCTCTCTCTCCCACCCTCAACCCTGCGATCTCTCTCTCTCTCTCTCTCCCTCGACCCTGCGATCACTCTGTCCCTCTCCGTCCCACGACCCTGCGATCACTCTCTCTCTCTCTCTCCCTCCACCCTGTGATCACTCTCTCTCTCTCCCTCCCTCGACCCTCCGATCACTCTCTCTCTCTCTCTCCCTCGACCCTGTAATCATTCTCTCTCTCTCTCTCTCCCTCGACCCTACGATCTCTCTCTCTCTCCCTCCAGCCTGCGATCACTCTCTCTCTCTCTCCATCCAGCCTGTGATCACTCTCTCTCTCTCCCTCCCTCGAAGCTGCGATCTCTCTCTCTCTCCCTCCACCCTGTGATCACTATCTCTCTCTCTCCCTCGACCCTGCGATCTCTCTCTCTCTCTCTCCCTCCAGCCTGCGATCTCTCTCTCTCTCTCCCTCCCTCGACCCTGCAATCTCTCTCTCTCCCTCCCTCCACCCTGTGATCACTCTCTCTCTCTCTCTCTCCCTCCACCCTGCAATCTCTCTCTCTCCCTCCCTCGAGCCTGCGATCACTCCCTCTCTCTTCCTCCCTCGACCCTGTGATCACTTTCTCTCTCTCTCCCTCCCTCGACCCTCCGATCACTCTCTCTCTCTCTCCCTCGACCCTGCGATCACTCCCTCTCTCTCCCTCCCTCGACCCTGTGATCACTCTCTCTCTCTCTCTCTCCCTCCACCCTGCGATCACTCTCTCTCTCTCCCTCCCTCGACCCTACGATCTCTCTCTCCCTCCCTCCAGCCTGTGATCTCTCTCTCTCCCTCTCTCCCTCCAGCCTTCGATCACTCTTTCCCTTTCTCCCTCCATCACTCTCTCTCTCCCTCGACCCTGCGATCTCTCTCTCTCTCTCCCTCCAGCCTGCGATCTCTCTCTCTCTCTCCCTCCACCCTGTGATCACTCTCTCTCTCTCTCCCTCGACCCTGCGATCTCTCTCTCCCCCTCCCTCGACCCTGCGATCACTCTCTCTCTCTCTCCCTCGACCCCGCAATCACTCCCTCTCTCTCTCCTTCCCTCGACAATGCAATCACTCTCTCTCTCTCCCTCCCTGACCCTGCGATCTCTCTCTCTCTCCCTCCACCCTGTGATCACTCTCTCTCTCTCTCCCTCCCTCGACTCTGCGATCACTCTCTCTCTCTCCCTCCCTCGACCCTGCGATCACTCTCTCTCTCTCCCTTGACCCTGCGATCACTCTCTCTCTCTCTCTCCCTCCACCCTGCATTCACTCTCTCTCTCTCTCTCTCTCTCCCTTGAACCTGCGATCACTCTCTCTCTCTACCTCCCTCGAACCTGTGATCACTTTCTCTCTCTCTCTCTCTCCCTCCACCCTGCGATCACTCTCTCTTTCTCCCTCCCTCGACCCTACGATCTCTCTCTCTCTCCCTCCAGCCTGCGATCACTCTCTCTCTCCCTCCCTCCACCCTGAGATCTCTCTCTCTCTCCCTCCCTCGACTCTGCGATCACTCTCTCTCTCTCCCTCCCTCGACCCTGCGATCACTCTCTCTCTCTCCCTTGACCCTGCGATCACTCTCTCTCTCCCTCCATCGACCCTGCAATCACTCTCTCTCTCTCTCTCTCTCTCTCTCCCTCGACCCTGCGATCACTCTCTCTCTACCTCCCTTGACCCTGTGATCACTTTCTCTCTCTCTCTCTCTCCCTCCACCCTGCGATCACTCTCTCTCTCTCCCTCCCTGGACCCTACGATCTCTCTCTCTCTCCTTCCAGCCTGCGATCACTCTCTCTCTCTCTCCCTCCAGCCTGTGATCGCTTTCTCTGTCTCTCCCTCTAGCCTGCGATCACTCTCTCCCTCTCTCCCTCCAGCCTGCGATCACTCTCTCACTCTCTCCCTCGACCCTACGATCTCTCTCTCTCTCTCCCTCCAGCCTGCAATCTCTCTCTCTCCCTCTCTTCCTCCAGCCTGCGATCACTCTCTCCCTCTCTCCCTCCAACCTGAGATATCTCTCTCTCTGTCTCCCTCCAGCCTGCGATCACTCTTTATCTCCCTCCCACGACTCTGCGATCACTCTCTCTCTCCCACCCTCAACCCTGCGATCTCTCTCTCTCTCTCTCTCCCTCGACCCTGCGATCACTCTGTCCCTCTCCGTCCCACGACCCTGCGATCACTCTCTCTCTCTCTCTCCCTCCACCCTGTGATCACTCTCTCTCTCTCCCTCCCTCGACCCTCCTATCACTCTCTCTCTCTCTCTCCCTCGACCCTGTAATCTTTCTCTCTCTCTCTCTCTCCCTCGACCCTACGATCTCTCTCTCTCTCCCTCCAGCCTGCGATCACTCTCTCTCTCTCTCCATCCAGCCTGTGATCACTCTCTCTCTCTCCCTCCCTCGAAGCTGCGATCTCTCTCTCTCTCCCTCCACCCTGTGATCACTATCTCTCTCTCTCCCTCGACCCTGCGATCTCTCTCTCTCTCTCTCCCTCCAGCCTGCGATCTCTCTCTCTCTCTCCCTCCCTCGACCCTGCAATCTCTCTCTCTCCCTCCCTCCACCCTGTGATCACTCTCTCTCTCTCTCTCTCCCTCCACCCTGCAATCTCTCTCTCTCCCTCCCTCGAGCCTGCGATCACTCCCTCTCTCTTCCTCCCTCGACCCTGTGATCACTTTCTCTCTCTCTCCCTCCCTCGACCCTCCGATCACTCTCTCTCTCTCTCTCCCTCGACCCTGCGATCACTCCCTCTCTCTCCCTCCCTCGACCCTGTGATCACTCTCTCTCTCTCTCTCTCCCTCCACCCTGCGATCACTCTCTCTCTCTCCCTCCCTCGACCCTACGATCTCTCTCTCCCTCCCTCCAGCCTGTGATCTCTCTCTCTCCCTCTCTCCCTCCAGCCTTCGATCACTCTTTCCCTTTCTCCCTCCATCACTCTCTCTCTCCCTCGACCCTGCGATCTCTCTCTCTCTCTCCCTCCAGCCTGCGATCTCTCTCTCTCTCTCCCTCCACCCTGTGATCACTCTCTCTCTCTCTCTCCCTCGACCCTGCGATCTCTCTCTCCCCCTCCCTCGACCCTGCGATCACTCTCTCTCTCTCTCCCTCGACCCCGCAATCACTCCCTCTCTCTCTCCTTCCCTCGACAATGCAATCACTCTCTCTCTCTCCCTCCCTGACCCTGCGATCTCTCTCTCTCTCCCTCCACCCTGTGATCACTCTCTCTCTCTCTCCCTCCCTCGACTCTGCGATCACTCTCTCTCTCTCCCTCCCTCGACCCTGCGATCACTCTCTCTCTCTCCCTTGACCCTGCGATCACTCTCTCTCTCTCTCTCCCTCCACCCTGCATTCACTCTCTCTCTCTCTCTCTCTCTCCCTTGAACCTGCGATCACTCTCTCTCTCTACCTCCCTCGAACCTGTGATCACTTTCTCTCTCTCTCTCTCTCCCTCCACCCTGCGATCACTCTCTCTTTCTCCCTCCCTCGACCCTACGATCTCTCTCTCTCTCCCTCCAGCCTGCGATCACTCTCTCTCTCCCTCCCTCCACCCTGAGATCTCTCTCTCTCTCCCTCCCTCGACTCTGCGATCACTCTCTCTCTCTCCCTCCCTCGACCCTGCGATCACTCTCTCTCTCTCCCTTGACCCTGCGATCACTCTCTCTCTCCCTCCATCGACCCTGCAATCACTCTCTCTCTCTCTCTCTCTCTCTCCCTCGACCCTGCGATCACTCTCTCTCTACCTCCCTTGACCCTGTGATCACTTTCTCTCTCTCTCTCTCTCCCTCCACCCTGCGATCACTCTCTCTCTCTCCCTCCCTGGACCCTACGATCTCTCTCTCTCTCCTTCCAGCCTGCGATCACTCTCTCTCTCTCTCCCTCCAGCCTGTGATCGCTTTCTCTGTCTCTCCCTCTAGCCTGCGATCACTCTCTCCCTCTCTCCCTCCAGCCTGCGATCACTCTCTCACTCTCTCCCTCGACCCTACGATCTCTCTCTCTCTCTCCCTCCAGCCTGCAATCTCTCTCTCTCCCTCTCTTCCTCCAGCCTGCTATCACTCTCTCCCTCTCTCCCTCCAGCCTGCAATCACTCTCTCCCTCTCTCCCTCCAACCTGAGATATCTCTCTCCCTCCCTCCGTCCAGCCTGCGATCACTCTCCATCTCCCTCCCTCCACCCTGCGATCTCTCTCTCTCCCACCCTCCACCCTGCGATCTCTCTCTCTCTCCCTCCCTCCACCCTGCGATCTCTCTCTCTCTCCCTCACTCAAGCCTGCGATCTCTCTCCCTCCCTCCCTCCAGCCTGCGATCTCTCTCTCTCTCTCCCTCCAGCCTGCGATCACTCTCTCTCTCCCTCCCTCCACCCTGCGATCACTCTCTCTCTCTCCCTCCCTCCACCCTGAGATCTCTCTCTCTCTCTCCCTCCCTCGACTCTGCGATCACTCTCTCTCTCTCTCCCTTGATCCTGCGATCACTCTCTCTCTCCCTCCCTCGACCCTGCAATCACTCTCTCTCTCTCTCTCTCCCTCGACCCTGCGATCACTCTCTCTCTCTAACTCCCTTGACCCTGTGATCACTTTCTCTCTCTCTCTCTCTCCCTCCACCCTGCGATCACTCTCTCTCTCTCCCTCCCTCGACCCTACGATCTCTCTCTCTCCCTTCCAGCCTGCGATCACTCTCTCTCTCTCTCCCTCCAGCCTGTGATCTCTGTCTCTCTCTCTCTCCCTCTAGCCTGCGATCACTCTCTCCCTCTCTCCCTCCAGCCTGCGATCACTCTCTCTCTCTCCCTCCCTCGACCCTACGATCTCTCTCTCCCTCCCTCCAGCCTGTGATCTCTCTCTCTCCCTCTAGCCTGCGATCACTCTCTCCCTCTCTCCCTCCAGCCTGCGATCACTCTCTCACTCTCTCCCTCGACCCTATGATCTCTCTCTCTCTCTCCCTCCAGCCTGCAATCTCTCTCTCTCCCTCTCTTCCTCCAGCCTGCTATCACTCTCTCCCTCTCTCCCTCCAGCCTGCGATCACTCTCTCCCTCTCTCCCTCCAACCTGAGATATCTCTCTCTCTGTCTCCCTCCAGCCTGCGATCACTCTTTATCTCCCTCCCACGACTCTGCGATCTCTCGCTCCCTCTCTCCCTCCACTCTGCGATCTCTCTCTCTCTCCCTCCCTCAAGCCTGCGATCTCTCTCCCTCCCTCCCTCCAGCCTGCGATCTCTCTCTCTCTCTCTCCCTCCAGCCTGCGATCACTCTCTCTCTCTCTCCCTCCAGCCTGCGATCACTCTCTCTCTCCCTCCCTCCACCCTGTGATCACTCTCTCTCTCTCCCACCCTCAACCCTGCGATCTCTCTCTCTCTCTCTCTCCCTCGACCCTGCGATCACTCTGTCCCTCTCCCTCCCACGACCCTGCGATCACTCTCTCTCTCTCTCTCTCCCTCCACCCTGTGATCACTCTCTCTCTCTCCCTCCCTCGACCCTCCGATCACTCTCTCTCTCTCTCCCTCGACCCTGCAATCATTCTCTCTCTCTCTCTCTCCCTCGACCCTACGATCTCTCTCTCTCTCCCTCCAGCCTGCGATCACTCTCTCTCTCTCTCCATCCAGCCTGTGATCACTCTCTCTCTCTCCCTCCCTCGAAGCTGCGATCTCTCTCTCTCTCCCTCCACCCTGTGATCACTCTCTCTCTCTCTCTCTCCCTCCACCCTGCAATCTCTCTCTCTCCCTCCCTCGAGCCTGCGATCACTCCCTCTCTCTTCCTCCCTCGACCCTGTGATCACTTTCTCTCTCTCTCCCTCCCTCGACCCTCCGATCACTCTCTCTCTCTCTCTCCCTCGACCCTGCGATCACTCCCTCTCTCTCCCTCCCTCGACCCTGTGATCACTCTCTCTCTCTCTCTCTCCCTCCACCCTGCGATCACTCTCTCTCTCTCCCTCCCTCGACCCTACGATCTCTCTCTCCCTCCCTCCAGCCTGTGATCTCTCTCTCTCCCTCTCTCCCTCCAGCCTGCGACCACTCTCTCCCTCTCTCCCTCCAGCCTTCGATCACTCTTTCCCTTTCTCCCTCCATCCTGTGATCACTCTCTCTCTCCCTCGACCCTGCGATCTCTCTCTCTCTCTCCCTCCAGCCTGCGATCTCTCTCTCTCTCTCCCTCCACCCTGTGATCACTCTCTCTCTCTCTCCCTCGACCCTGCGATCTCTCTCTCCCCTTCCCTCGACCCTGCGATCACTCTCTCTCTCTCTCCCTCGACCCCGCAATCACTCCCTCTCTCTCTCCTTCCCTCGACCCTGCGATCACTCTCTCTCTCTCTCTCCCTCCACCCTGCAATCACTCTCTCTCTCTCTCTCTCTCCCTTGAACCTGCGATCACTCTCTCTCTCTACCCCCCTCGAACCTGTGATCACTTTCTCTCTCTCTCTCTCTCCCTCCAACCTGCGATCACTCTCTCTCTCTCCCTCCCTCGACCCTACGATCTCTCTCTCTCTCCCTCCAGCCTGAGATCACTCTCTCTCTCCCTCCCTCCACCCTGCGATCACTCTCTCTCTCTACCTCCCTCGACCCTGAGATCTCTCTCTCTCTCTCCCTCCCTCGACTCTGCGATCACTCTCTCTCTCTCCCTCCCTCGACCCTGCGATCACTCTCTCTCTCTCCCTTGACCCTGCGATCACTCTCTCTCTCTCCCTCCATCGACCCTGCAATCACTCTCTCTCTCTCTCTCTCTCTCCCTCGACCCTGCGATCACTCTCTCTCTACCTCCCTTGACCCTGTGATCACTTTCTCTCTCTCTCTCTCTCCCTCCACCCTGCGATCACTCTCTCTCTCTCCCTCCCTCGACCCTACGATCTCTCTCTCTCTCCCTCCAGCCTGTGATCGCTGTCTCTCTCTCTCTCCCTCTAGCCTGCGATCACTCTCTCCCTCTCTCCCTCCAGCCTGCGATCACTCTCTCACTCTCTCCCTCGACCCTACGATCTCTCTCTCTCTCTCCCTCCATCCTGCAATCTCTCTCTCTCCCTCTCTTCCTCCAGCCTGCTATCACTCTCTCCCTCTCTCCCTCCAGCCTGCAATCACTCTCTCCCTCTCTCCCTCCAACCTGAGATATCTCTCTCCCTCCCACCCTCCACCCTGCGATCTCTCTCTCTCTCCCTCCCTCAAGCCTGCGATCTCTCTCCCTCCCTCCCTCCAGCCTGCGATCTCTCTCTCTCTCTCTCCCTCCAGCCTGCGATCACTCTCTCCCTTGCTCCCTCCACCCTGCGATCACTCTCTCCCTCTCTCCCTCCAGCCTGCGATCACTCTCTCTCTCTCTCCCTCCAGCCTGCGATCACTCTCTCTCTCCCTCCCTCCACCCTGCGATCACTCTCTCTCTCTCCCTCGACCCTGAGATCACTCTGTCTCTCTCGCTCTCACGACCCTGCGATCACTCTCTCTCTCTCTCGCTCGACCCTGCAATCACTCTCTCTCTCTCTCTCTCCCTCGACCCTACGATCTCTGTCTCTCTCCCTCCAGCCTGCGATCACTCTCTCTCTCTCTCCATCCAGCCTGTGATCACTCTCTCTCTCTCTCTCTCTCGACCCTGCGATCTCTCTCTCCCCCTCCCTCGACCCTGCGATCACTCTCTCTCTCTCCCTCGACCCTGCAATCACTCTCTCTCTCTCCTTCCCTCGACAATGCAATCACTCTCTCTCTCTCTCTCCCTCGACCCTGTGATCACTCTCTCTCTCTCTCTCTCCCTCCACCCGCGATCACTTTCTCTCTCTCTCTCTCCAGCCTGTGATCACTCTCTCTCTCTCCCTCCCTGACCCTGCGATCTCTCTCTCTCTCTCCCTCCACCCTGTGATCACTTTCTCTCTCTCTCCCTCCCTCGACCCTGCGATCTCTCTCTCTCTCTCCCTCCACCCTGCGATCACTCTCTCTCTCTCCCTCCAGCCTGTGATCTCTCTCTCCCTCTCTCCCTCCAGCCTGCGATCACTCTCTCCCTCTCTCCCTCGACCCTACGATCTCTCTCTCTCTCTACCTCCAGCCTGCAATCTCTCTCTCTCCCTCTCTCACTCCAGCCTGCGATCCCTCTCTCCCTCCAGCCTGCGATCACTCTCTCTCTCTCCCTCCAGCCTGTGATCACTCTCTCTCTCTCTCCCTCACTCGACCCTGCGATCTCTCTCTCTCTCTCCCTCCACCCTGTGATCACTCTCTATCTCTCTCTCCCTCCAGCCTGCGATCTCTCTCACTCTCTCCCTCCCTCGACCCTGCGATCTCTCTCTCTCCATCCAGCCTGAGAGCACTCTCTCTCTCTCCCTCCAGTCTGCGATCTCTCTCTCTCTCTCCCTCGACCCTACGATCTCTCTCCCACTCTACCTCCAGCCTGTGATCACTCTCTCTCTATCCCTCCCTGACCCTGCGATCTCTCTCTCTCTCTGCCTCCACCCTGTGATCACTCTCTCTCTCTCTCTCCCTCCACCCTGCGATCTCTCTCTCTCTCCCTCCAGCCTGCGATCTCTCTCTCTCTCTCCCTCCCTCGACCCTGCGATCTCTCTCTCTCTCTCCCTCCACCCTGCGATCACTCTCTTTCTCTTCATCCAGCCTGTGATCTCTCTCTCTCTTTCTCTCTCTCCAGCCTGAGATCGCTCTCTCCCTCTCTCCCTCCACCCTGCGATCACTCTCTCCCTCTCTCCCTCGACCCTACGATCTCTCTCTCTCTCTCCCTCCAGCCTGCAATCTCTCTCTCTCCCTCTCTCACTCCAGCCTGCTATCACTCTCTCCCTCTCTCCCTCCAGCCTGCCATCACTCTCTCCCTCTCTCCCTCCAGCCTGCGATCACTCTCTCTCTCTCCCTCCAGCCAGTGATCAGTCTCTCTCTCTCCCTCCCTCGACCCTGCGATCTCTCTCTCTCTCTCCCTCCACCCTGTGATCACTCTCTCTCTCTCTCTCTCCCTCCACCCTGCGATCACTCTCTCTCTCTCCCTCCCTCGACCCTACGATCTCTCTCTCCCTCCCTCCAGCCTGCGATCACTCTCTCTCTCTCTCTCCCTCCAGCCTGTGATCTCTCTCTCTCTCTCTCTCTCCCTCCAGCCTGCGACCACTCTCTCCCTCTCTCCCTAAAGCCTTCGATTACTCTCTCCCTTTCTCCCTCCATCCTGTGATCACTCTCTCTCTCCCTCGACCCTGCGATCTCTCTCTCCCCCTCCCTCGACCCTGCGATCACTCTCTCTCTCTCTCCCTCGACCCTGCAATCACTCTCTCTCTCTCCTTCCCTCGACAATGCAATCACTCTCTCTCTCTCTCTCCCTCGACCCTGTGATCACTCTCTCTCTCTCTCTCCCTCCACCCGCGATCAATTTCTCTCTCTCTCCCTCCAGCCTGTGATCACTCTCTCTCTCTCCCTCCCTGACCCTGCGATCTCTCTCTCTCTCTCCCTCCACCCTGTGATCACTCTCTCTCTCTCCCCCTCCCACGACTCTGCGATCACTCTCTCTCTCTCTCCCTCGACCCTGTGATCACTCTCTCTCTCTCTCTCTCCCTCCACCCGCGATCACATTCTCTCTCTCTCCCTCCAGCCTGAGATCACTCTCTCCCTCTCTCCATCCAGCCTGCGATCACTCTCTCCCTCTCTCACACCAGCCTGCGATCACTCTCTCCCTCTTTCCCTCCAGCCTGCGATCACTCTCTCTCTCTCCCTCCAGCCTGTGATCACTCTCTCTCTCTCCCTCCCTGACCCTGCGATTTCTCTCTCTCTCTCCCTCCACCCTGCGATCACTCTCTCTCTCTCCCTCCCTCGACCTTGCGATCTCTCTCCCACTCTCTCTCCAGCCTGTGATCACTCTCTCTCTCTCCCTCCCTGACCCTGCGATCTCTCTCTCTCTCTCCCTCCACCCTGTGATCACTCTCTCTCTCTCTCTCTCCCTCCACCCTGCGATCTCTCTCTCTCTCCCTCCAGCCTGCGATCTCTCTCTCTCTCTCCCTAACTCGACCCTTCGATCTCTCTCTCTCTCCCTCCACCCTGCGATCACTCTCTCTCTCTCCCTCCAGCCTGTGATCTCTCACTCTCTCTCTCTCCCTCCAGCCTGAGATCACTCTCTCCCTCTCTCCCTCCAGCCTGCGGTCACTCTCTCCCACTCTCCCTCGACCCTACGATCTCTCTCTCTCTCTCCCTCCAGCCTGCAATCTCTCTCTCTCCCTCTCTCACTCCAGCCTGCGATCCCTCTCTCCCTCCAGCCTGCGATCACTCTCTCTCTCTCCCTCCAGCCTGTGATCACTCTCTCTCTCTCTCCCTCACTCGACCCTGCGATCTCTCTCTCTCTCTCCCTCCACCCTGTGATCACTCTCTATCTCTCTCTCCCTCCAGCCTGCGATCTCTCTCACTCTCTCCCTCCCTCGACCCTGCGAACTCTCTCTCTCCATCCAGCCTGAGAGCACTCTCTCTCTCTCCCTCCAGTCTGCGATCTCTCTCTCTCTCTCCCTCGACCCTACGATCTCTCTCCCACTCTACCTCCAGCCTGTGATCACTCTCTCACTCTCTCCCTCGACCCTACGATCTCTCTCTCTCTCTCCCTCCAGCCTGCAATCTCTCTCTCTCCCTCTCTTCCTCCAGCCTGCTATCACTCTCTCCCTCTCTCCCTCCAGCCTGCGATCACTCTCTCCCTCTCTCCCTCCAACCTGAGATATCTCTCTCCCTCCCTCCCTCCAGCCTGCGATCACTCTCTATCTCCCTCCCTCGACTCTGCGATCTCTCGCTCCCTCTCTCCCTCCACCCTGCGATCTCTTTCTCTCCCTCCCTCCATCCTGCGATCTCTCTCTCTCTCCCTCCCTCAAGCCTGCGATCTCTCTCCCTCCCTCCCTCCAGCCTGCGATCTCTCTCTCTCTCTCTCTCCCTCCAGCCTGCGATCACTCTCTCTCTCTCTCCCACCCTCAACCCTGCGATCTCTCTCTCTCTCTCTCTCTCCCTCGACCCTGCAATCACTCTCTCTCTCTCTCCTTCCCTCGACAATGCAATCAATCTCTCTCTCTCTCCCTCGATCCTGTGATCACTCTCTCTCTCTCTCCCTCCACCCGCGATCACTTTCTCTCTCTCTCCCTCCAGACTGTGATCTCACTCTCTCTCTCTCTCCCTCCAGCCTGAGCTCACTCTCTCCCTCTCTCCCTCCAGCCTGCGATCACTCTCTCCCTCTCTCCCTCGACCCTACGATCTCTCTCTCTCTCTCCCTCCAGCCTGCAATTTCTGTGTCTCCCTCTCTCACTCCAGCCTGCGATCACTCTCTCCCTCTCTCCGTCCAGCCTGCGATCACTCTCTCCCTCTCTCCCTCCAGCCTGCGATCACTCTCTCCCTCTCTCCCTCCAGCCTGCGATCACTCTCTCTCTCTCCCTCCACCCTGTGATCACTCTCTCTCTCTCTCTCTCCCTGACCCTGCGATCTCCCTCTCTCTCTCCCTCCACCCTGTGATCACTCTCTCTCTCTCTCTCTCCCTCGACCCTGCGATCTCTCTCTCTCTCCCTCCAGCCTGCGATCTCTCTCTCTCTCTCCCTCCCTCGACCCTGCGATTTCTCTCTCTCTCTCCCTCCACCCTGCGATCACTCTCTCTCTCTCCCTCCAGCCTGTGATCTCTCTCTCTCCCTCTCTCCCTCCAGCCTGCGATCACTCTCTCCCTCTCTCCCTCCAGCCTGCGATCACTATCTCCCTCTCTCCCTCCAGCCTGCGATCACTCTCTCTCTCTCCCTCCAGCCTGTGATCACTCTCTCTCTCTCCCTCCCTCGACGTTGCGATATCTCTCCCACTCTCTCTCCAGCCTGTGATCACTCTCTCTCTCTCCCTCCCTGACCCTGCGATCTCTCTCTCTCTCTCCCTCCACCCTGTGATCACTCTCTCTCTCTCTCTCTCCCTCCACCCTGCGATCTCTCTCTCTCTCCCTCCAGCCTGCGATCTCTCTCTCTCTCTCCCTAACTCGACCCTTCGATCTCTCTCTCTCTCCCTCCACCCTGCGATCACTCTCTCTCTCTCCCTCCAGCCTGTGATCTCTCTCTCTCTCTCTCTCCCTCCAGCCTGAGATCACTCTCTCCCTCTCTCCCTCCAGCCTGCGGTCACTCTCTCCCACTCTCCCTCGACCCTACGATCTCTCTCTCTCTCTCCCTCCAGCCTGCAATCTCTCTCTCTCCCTCTCTCACTCCAGCCTGCGATCACTCTCTCCCTCTCTCCCGCTCTCCCTCCAGCCTGCAATCACTCTCTCCCTCTCTCCCTCCAGCCTGCAATCACTCTCTCTCTCTCCCTCCACCCTGTGATCACTCTCTCTCTCTCTCTCCCTCGACCCTGCGATCTCTCTCTCTCTCTCCCTCCAGCCTGCGATCTCTCTCACTCTCTCCCTCCCTCGACCCTGCGATCTCTCTCTCTCCATCCACCCTGCGATCACTCTCTCTCCCTCCAGTCTGCGATCTCTCTCTCTCTCTCCCTCAACCCTGCGATCTCTCTCCCACTCTCCCTCCAGCCTGCGATCACACTCTCCCTCTCTCCCTCGACCCTACTATCTCTCTCTCTCTCTCCTTCCAGCCTGCGATCTCTCTCTCTTTCCCTCCCTCCAGCCTGCGATCTCTCTCTCTCTCTCTCCCTCCAGATTGCGATCACTCTCTCCCTCTCTCCCTCCACCCTGTGTTCTCTCTCTCTCTCTCTCACTCCACCCTGTGTTCTCTCTCTCTCTCCCACCCTCCACCCTGCGATCTCTCTCTCTCTCCCTCCCTCCAGCCTGCGATCTTTCTTTCTCCATCCCTCCAGCCTGCGATCTCTCTCTCCCTCCCTCCAACCTGGGATCAGTCTCTCTCTCCCTCCAGCCTGCAATCTCTCTCTCTCTCTCCCTCCAGCCTGAGATCACACTCTCCCTTTATCCCTCCACTCTGCGATCACTCTCTCCCTCTCTCCCTCCAGCCTGCGATCACTCTCATTCTCTCTCCCTCCAGCCTGCGATCACTCTCTCTCTCCCTCCCTCCACCCTGCGATCTCTCTCTCTCTCTCCCTCCCTCGACTCTGCGAGCACTCTCTCTCTCTCCCTCCCTCGACCCTGCAATCACTCTCTCTCTCTCTCCCTTGACCCTGCGATCACTCTCTCTCTCTCCGTCCCTCGACCCTGCAATCACTCTCTCTCTCTCTCTCTCCCTCGACCCTGCGATCACTCTCTCTCTCTACCTCCCTCGACCCTGTGATCACTTTCTCTCTCTCTCTCTCTCCCTTCACCCTGCGATCACTCACTCTCTCTCTCTCCCCCGACCCTACGATCTCTCTCTCTCTCCCTCCAGCCTGCGATCACTCTCTCTCTCCCACCCTCCACCCTGCAATCACTCTCTCTCTCTCCCTCCCTCGACCCTGAGATCACTCTCTCTCTCTCCCTCCCTCGACTCTGCGATCACTCTCTCTCTCTCCCTCCCTCGACCCTGTGATCACTTTCTCTCTCTCTCTCTCTCCCTCCACCCTGCGATCACTCTCTCTCTCTCCCTCCCTCGACCCTACGATCTCTCTCTCTCTCCCTCCAGCCTGCGATCACTCTCTCTCTCCCTCCCTACACCCTGCGATCACTCTCTCTCTCTCCCTCCCTCGACCCTGCGATCTCTCTCTCTCTCTCTCTCTCTCGACCCTGCGATCACTCTCTCTCTCTCCCTCCCACGACTCTGCGATCACTCTCTCTCTCTCTCCCTCGACCCTGCGATCACTCTCTCTCTCCCTCGCTCGACACTGCAATCACTCTCTCTCTCTCTCTCTCCCTCGACCCTATGATCTCTCTCTCTCTCCCTCCAGTCTGCGATCACTCTCTCTCTCTCTCCATCCAGCCTGTGATCTCTCTCTCTCTCTCCCTCCAGCCTGCGATCTCTCTCTCTCTCTCCCTCTCTCGACCCTGCAATCTCTCTCTCTCCCTCCCTCCACCCTGCGATCACTCTCTCTCTCTCCCTCCCTCAACCCTGCGATCACTCTCTCTCTCTCCCTCCCTCGACCCTGCAATCACTCTCTCTCTCTCTCTCTCAATCGACCCTGCGATCACTCCCTCTATCTCCTTCCCTTGACCCTGTGATCACACTCTCTCTCTCTCCCTCCCTCGACCCTACGATCTCTCTCTCCCTCCCTCAAGCCTGCGATCAGTCTCTCTCTCTCTCCCTCCAGCCTGTGATCTCTCTCTCTCTCTCTCCCTCCAGCCTGCGACCACTCGCTCCCTCTCTCCCTCCAGCCTTCGATCACTCTCTCCCTTTCTCCCTCCATCCTGTGATCACTCTCTCTCTCCCTCGACCCTGCGATCTCTTTCTCTCTCTCCCTCCAGCCTGCGATCTCTCTCTCTCTCTCCCTCCACCCTGTGATCACTCTCTCTCTCTCTCCCTCGACCCTGCGATCTCTCTCTCCCCCTCACTCGACCCTGCGATCACTCTCTCTCTCTCCCTCGACCCAGCAATCACTCTCCCTCTCTCCTTCCCTCGACAATGCAATCACTCTCTCTCTCTCTCTCCCTCGACCCTGTGATCACTCTCTCTCTCTCTCTCCCTCCACCCGCGATCACTTTCTCTCTCTCTCCCTCCAGCCTGTGATCTCTCTCTCTCTCTCTCTCCCTCCAGCCTGCGATCACTCTCTCCCTCTCTCCCTCGACCCTACGATCTCTTTCTCTCTCTCCCTCCAGCCTGCAATCTCTCTGTCTCCCTCTCTCACTCCAGCCTGCGATCACTCTCTCCCTCTCTCCCTCCAGCCTGCGATCACTCTCTCCCTCTCTCCCTCCAGCCTGCGATCACTCTCTCCCTCTCTCCCTCCAGCCTGCGATCACTCTCTCTCTCTCTCCCTCCAGCCTGTGATCACTCTCTCTCTCTCCCTCCCTCGACCCTGTGATCTCTCTCTCTCTCTCCCTCCACCCTGTGATCACTCTCTCTCTCTCTCTCCCTCGACCCTGCGATCACTCTCTCTCTCTCCCTCCAGCCTGTGATGTCTGTCTCTCTCTCTCTCCCTCTAGCCTGCGATGATTCTCTCCCTCTCTCCCTCCAGCCTGCGATCACTCTCTCACTCTCTCCCTCGACCCTACGATCTCTCTCTCTCTCTCCCTCCAGCCTGCAATCTTTCTCTCTCCCTCTCTTCCTCCAGCCTGTTATCACTCTCTCCCTCTCTCCTTCCAGCCTGTGATCACTCTCTCCCTCTCTCCCTCCAACCTGATATATCTCTCTCCCTCCCTCCCTCCAGCCTGCCTTCACTCTCTATCTCCCTCCCTCGACTCTGCGATCTCTCGCTCCCTCTCTCCCTCCACCCTGCGATCTCTCTCTCTCTCCCTCACTCAAGCCTGCGATCTCTCTCCCTTCCTCCCTCCAGCCTGCGATCTCTCTCTCTCTCACTCCCTCCAGCCTGCGATCACTCTCTCCCTTTCTCCCTCCACCCTGCGATCACTCTCTCCCTCTCTCCCTCCAGCCTGCGATCACTCTCTCTCTCTCTCCCTCCAGCCTGCGATCACTCTCTCTCTCCCTCCCTCCACCCTGTTATCACTCTCTCTCTCTCCCTCCCTCAACCCTGCGATCTCTCTCTCTCTCTCTCTCCCTCGACCCTGCGATCACTCTCTCTCTCTCCCTCCCACGACTCTGCGATCACTCTCTCTCTCTCTCCCTCGACCCTGCGATCACTCTCTCTCTCCCTCGCTCGACACTGCAATCACTCTCTCTCTCTCTCTCTCCCTCGACCCTATGATTTCTCTCTCTCTCCCTCCAGTCTGCGATCACTCTCTCTCTCTCTCCATCCAGCCTGTGATCTCTCTCTCTCTCTCCCTCCAGCCTGCGATCTCTCTCTCTCTCTCCCTCTCTCGACCCTGCAATCTCTCTCTCTCCCTCCCTCCACCCTGCGATCACTCTCTCTCTCTCCCTCCCTCAACCCTGCGATCACTCTCTCTCTCTCCCTCCCTCGACCCTGCAATCACTCTCTCTCTCTCTCTCTCTCTCAATCGACCCTGCGATCACTCCCTCTATCTCCTTCCCTTGACCCTGTGATCACACTCTCTCTCTCTCCCTCCCTCGACCCTACGATCTCTCTCTCCCTCCCTCAAGCCTGCGATCAGTCTCTCTCTCTCTCCCTCCAGCCTGTGATCTCTCTCTCTCTCTCTCCCTCCAGCCTGCGACCACTCGCTCCCTCTCTCCCTCCAGCCTTCGATCACTCTCTCCCTTTCTCCCTCCATCCTGTGATCACTCTCTCTCTCCCTCGACCCTTCGATCTCTTTCTCTCTCTCCCTCCAGCCTGCTATCTCTCTCTCTCTCTCCCTCCACCCTGTGATCACTCTCTCTCTCTCTCCCTCGACCCTGCGATCTCTCTCTCCCCCTCACTCGACCCTGCGATCACTCTCTCTCTCTCCCTCGACCCTGCAATCACTCTCCCTCTCTCCTTCCCTCGACAATGCAATCACTCTCTCTCTCTCTCTCCCTCGACCCTGTGATCACTCTCTCTCTCTCTCTCCCTCCACCCGCGATCACTTTCTCTCTCTCTCCCTCCAGCCTGTGATCTCTCTCTCTCTCTCTCTCCCTCCAGCCTGCGATCACTCTCTCCCTCTCTCCCTCGACCCTACGATCTCTTTCTCTCTCTCCCTCCAGCCTGCAATCTCTCTGTCTCCCTCTCTCACTCCAGCCTGCGATCACTCTCTCCCTCTCTCCCTTCAGCCTGCGAACACTCTCTCCCTCTCTCCCTCCAGCCTGCGATCACTCTCTCCCTCTCTCCCTCCAGCCTGCGATCACTCTCTCTCTCTCTCCCTCCAGCCTGTGATCACTCTCTCTCTCTCCCTCCCTCGACCCTGTGATCTCTCTCTCTCTCTCCCTCCACCCTGTGATCACTCTCTCTCTCTCTCTCCCTCGACCCTGCGATCTCTCTCTCTCTCTCCCTCCAGCCTGCGAACTCTCTCACTCTCTCCCTCCCTCGACCCTGCGATCTCTCTCTCTCCATCCACCCTGCGATCACTCTCTCTCTCTCCCTCCAGTCTGCGTTCTCTCTCTCTCTCTCCCTCGACCCTGCGATCTCTCTCCCACTCTCCCGCCAGCCTGCGATCACACTCTCCCTCTCTCCCTCGACCCTACTATCTCTCTCTCTCTCTCCTTCCAGCCTGCGATCACTCTCTCCCTCTCTCCCTCCACCCTGCGATCACTCTCTCTCTCCCTCCCTCCAGACTGCGATCTCTCTCTCTTTCCCTCCCTCCAGCCTGCGATCTCTCTCTCACTCTCTCCCTCCAGATTGCGATCACTCTCTCCCTCTCTCCCTCGACCCTGTGATCTCTCTCTCTCTCTCTCTCCCTCAACCCTGCGATCTCTCTCTCTCCCTCCCTCCAGCCTGCGATCACTCTCTATCTCCCTCCCTCGACTCTGCGATCTCTCTCTCCCTCTCTCCCTCCACACTGCGATCTCTCTCTCTCCCTCCCTCCACCCTGCGATCTCTCTCTCTCTCCCTCCCTCCAGTCTGCGATCTTTCTTTCTCCATCCCTCCAGCCTGCGATCTCTCTCTCTCTCTCTCCCTCCAGCCTGTGATCTCTCTCTCCCTCACTCCAACCTGGGATCAGTCTCTCTCTCCCTCCAGCCTGCGATCTCTCTCTCTCTCTCTCTCTCCCTCCAGCCTGCGATCACACTCTCCCTTCCTCTTCCCTGCGATCACTCTCTCTCTCTCTCCCTCCAGCCTGCGATCACTCTCTCTCTCTCGCTCCCTCGACCCTGCGATCTTTCTCTCTCTCCCTCCCTCGACTCTGCGATCACTCTCTCTCTCTCCCTCCCTCGACCCTGCAATCACTCTCTCTCTCTCTCTCCCTTGACCCTGCGATCACTCTCTCTCTCTCTCTCCCTCCACCCTGCGATCACTCTCTCTCTCTCTCCCTCCAGCCTGCGATCTCTCGCTCCCTCTGTCCCTCCAGCCTGCGATCACTCTCTCACTCTCTCCCTCGACCCTACGATCTCTCTCTCTCTCTCCCTCCAGCCTGCAATCTCTCTCTCTCTCTCTCCCTCCAGCCTGCAATCTCACTCTCTCCCTCTCTCCCTCCAGCCTGCGATCACTCTCTCACTCTCTCCCTCGACCCTACGATCTCTCTCTCTCTCTCTCCAGCCTGCAATCTCTCTCTCTCCCTCTCTTCCTCCAGCCTGCGATCACTCTCTCTTTCTCCCTCCCTCGACCCTGCGATCTCTCTCTCTCTCTCCCTCCACCCTGTGATCACTCTCTCTCTCTCTCTCCCTCGACCCTGCGATCTCTCTCTCTCTCTCCCTCCAGCCTGCGATCTCTCTCACTCTCTCCCTCCCTCGACCCTGCGATCTCTCTCTCTCCATCCACCCTGCGATCACTCTCTCTCTCTCCCTCCAGTCTGCGATCTCTCTCTCTCTCTCCCTCGACCCTGCGATCTCTCTCCCACTCTCCCTCCAGCCTGCGATCACACTCTCCCTCTCTCCCTCGACCCTACTATCTCTCTCTCTCTCTCCTTCCAGCCTGCGATCTCTCTCTCTTTCCCTCCCTCCAGCCTGCGATCTCTCTCTCTCTCTCTCCCTCCAGATTGCGATCACTCTCTCCCTCTCTCCCTCCACCCTGTGTTCTCTCTCTCTCTCTCTCACTCCACCCTGTGTTCTCTCTCTCTCTCCCACCCTCCACCCTGCGATCTCTCTCTCTCTCCCTCCCTCCAGCCTGCGATCTCTCTCTCTCCCTCCCTCCAGCCAGCGATCTCTCTCTCCCTCCCTCCAACCTGGGATCAGTCTCTCTCTCCCTCCAGCCTGCAATCTCTCTCTCTCTCTCCCTCCAGCCTGAGATCACACTCTCCCTTTATCCCTCCACTCTGCGATCACTCTCTCCCTCTCTCCCTCCAGCCTGCGATCACTCTCATTCTCTCTCCCTCCAGCCTGCGATCACTCTCTCTCTCCCTCCCTCCACCCTGCGATCTCTCTCTCTCTCTCCCTCCCTCGACTCTGCGAGCACTCTCTCTCTCTCCCTCCCTCGACCCTGCAATCACTCTCTCTCTCTCTCCCTTGACCCTGCGATCACTCTCTCTCTCTCCGTCCCTCGACCCTGCAATCACTCTCTCTCTCTCTCTCTCCCTCGACCCTGCGATCACTCTCTCTCTCTACCTCCCTCGACCCTGTGATCACTTTCTCTCTCTCTCTCTCTCCCTTCACCCTGCGATCACTCACTCTCTCTCTCTCCCTCGACCCTACGATCTCTCTCTCTCTCCCTCCAGCCTGCGATCACTCTCTCTCTCCCACCCACCACCCTGCAATCACTCTCTCTCTCTCCCTCCCTCGACCCTGAGATCACTCTCTCTCTCTCCCTCCCTCGACTCTGCGATCACTCTCTCTCTCTCCCTCCCTCGACCCTGTGATCACTTTCTCTCTCTCTCTCTCTCCCTCCACCCTGCGATCACTCTCTCTCTCTCCCTCCCTCGACCCTACGATCTCTCTCTCTCTCCCTCCAGCCTGCGATCACTCTCTCTCTCCCTCCCTACACCCTGCGATCTCTCTCTCTCTCTCCCTCGACCCTGAGATCTCTCTCTCTCTCTCCCTCCCTCGACCCTGCGATCACTCTCTCTCTCCCTCCCTCGACCCTGCAATCAATCTCTCTCTCTCTCTCTCCCTCGACCCTGCGATCACTCTCTCTCTCTACCTCCCTCGACCCTGTGATCACTTTCTCTCTCTCTCTCTCTCCCTCCACCCTGCGATCACTCTCTCTCTCCTTCCCTCGACCCTACGATCTCTCTCTCTCTCCTTCCAGCCTGCGATCACTCTCTCTCTCTCCCTCCAGCCTGTGATCTCTGTCTCTCTCTCTCTCCCTCTAGCCTGCGATGATTCTCTCCCTCTCTCCCTCCAGCCTGCGATCACTCTCTCACTCTCTCCCTCGACCCTACGATCTCTCTCTCTCTCTCCCTCCAGCCTGCAATCTTTCTCTCTCCCTCTCTTCCTCCAGCCTGTTATCACTCTCTCCCTCTCTCCTTCCAGCCTGTGATCACTCTCTCCCTCTCTCCCTCCAACCTGAGATATCTCTCTCCCTCCCTCCCTCCAGCCTGCCTTCACTCTCTATCTCCCTCCCTCGACTCTGCGATCTCTCGCTCCCTCTCTCCCTCCACCCTGCGATCTCTCTCTCTCTCCCTCACTCAAGCCTGCGATCTCTCTCCCTTCCTCCCTCCAGCCTGCGATCTCTCTCTCTCTCACTCCCTCCAGCCTGCGATCACTCTCTCCCTTTCTCCCTCCACCCTGCGATCACTCTCTCCCTCTCTCCCTCCAGCCTGCGATCACTCTCTCTCTCTCTCCCTCCAGCCTGCGATCACTCTCTCTCTCCCTCCCTCCACCCTGTTATCACTCTCTCTCTCTCCCTCCCTCAACCCTGCGATCTCTCTCTCTCTCTCTCTCCCTCGACCCTGCGATCACTCTCTCTCTCTCCCTCCCACGACTCTGCGATCACTCTCTCTCTCTCTCCCTCGATCCTGCGATCACTCTCTCTCTCCCTCGCTCGACACTGCAATCACTCTCTCTCTCTCTCTCTCCCTCGACCCTATGATCTCTCTCTCTCTCCCTCCAGTCTGCGATCACTCTCTCTCTCTCTCCATCCAGCCTGTGATCTCTCTCTCTCTCTCCCTCCAGCCTGCGATCTCTCTCTCTCTCTCCCTCTCTCGACCCTGCAATCTCTCTCTCTCCCTCCCTCCACCCTGCGATCACTCTCTCTCTCTCCCTCCCTCGACCCTGCAATCACTCTCTTTCTCTCTCTCTCAATCGACCCTGCGATCGCTCCCTCTATCTCCTTCCCTTGACCCTGTGATCACACTCTCTCTCTCTCCCTCCCTCGACCCTACGATCTCTCTCTCCCTCCCTCAAGCCTGCGATCAGTCTCTCTCTCTCTCCCTCCAGCCTGTGATCTCTCTCTCTCTCTCTCCCTCCAGCCTGCGACCACTCGCTCCCTCTCTCCCTCCAGCCTTCGATCACTCTCTCCCTTTCTCCCTCCATCCTGTGATCACTCTCTCTCTCCCTCGACCCTGCGATCTCTTTCTCTCTCTCCCTCCAGCCTGCGATCTCTCTCTCTCTCTCCCTCCACCCTGTGATCACTCTCTCTCTCTCTCCCTCGACCCTGCGATCTCTCTCTCCCCCTCACTCGACCCTGCGATCACTCTCTCTCTCTCCCTCGACCCTGCAATCACTCTCCCTCTCTCCTTCCCTCGACAATGCAATCACTCTCTCTCTCTCTCCCTCGACCCGGTGATCACTCTCTCTCTCTCTCTCCCTCCACCCGCGATCACTTTCTCTGTCTCTCCCTCCAGCCTGTGATCTCTCTCTCTCTCTCTCTCCCTCCAGCCTGCGATCACTCTCTCCCTCTCTCCCTCGAACCTACGATCTCTTTCTCTCTCTCCCTCCAGCCTGCAATCTCTCTGTCTCCCTCTCTCACTCCAGCCTGCGATCACTCTCTCCCTCTCTCCCTCCAGCCTGCGATCACTCTCTCCCTCTCTCCCTCCAGCCTGCGATCACTCTCTCCCTCTCTCCCTCCAGCCTGCGATCACTCTCTCTCTCTCTCCCTCCAGCCTGTGATCACTCTCTCTCTCTCCCTCCCTCGACCCTGCGATCTCTCTCTCTCTCTCCCTCCAGCCTGCGAACTCTCTCACTCTCTCCCTCCCTCGACCCTGCGATCTCTCTCTCCATCCACCCTGCGATCACTCTCTCTCTCTCCCTCCAGCCTGTGATCTCTCTCTCTCTCTCCCTCGACACTGCGATCTCTCTCCCACTCTCCCGCCAGCCTGCGATCACACTCTCCCTCTCTCCCTCGACCCTACTATCTCTCTCTCTCTCTCCTTCCAGCCTGCGATCACTCTCTCCCTCTCTCCCTCCACCCTGCGATCACTCTCTCTCTCCCTCCCTCCAGACTGCGATCTCTCTCTCTTTCCCTCCCTCCAGCCTGCGATCTCTCTCTCACTCTCTCCCTCCAGATTGCGATCACTCTCTCCCTCTCTCCCTCGACCCTGTGATCTCTCTCTCTCTCTCTCCCTCAACCCTGCGATCTCTCTCTCTCCCTCCCTCCAGCCTGCGATCACTCTCTATCTCCCTCCCTCGACTCTGCGATCTCTCTCTCCCTCTCTCCCTCCACACTGCGATCTCTCTCTCTCCCTCCCTCCACCCTGCGATCTCTCTCTCTCTCCCTCCCTCCAGTCTGCGATCTTTCTTTCTCCATCCCTCCAGCCTGCGATCTCTCTCTCTCTCTCTCCCTCCAGCCTGTGATCTCTCTCTCCCTCCCTCCAACCTGGGATCAGTCTCTCTCTCCCTCCAGCCTGCGATCTCTCTCTCTCTCTCTCTCCCTCCAGCCTGCGATCACACTCTCCCTTCCTCTTCCCTGCGATCACTCTCTCTCTCTCTCCCTCCAGCCTGCGATCACTCTCTCTCTCTCGCTCCCTCGACCCTGCAATCTTTCTCTCTCTCCCTCCCTCGACTCTGCGATCACTCTCTCTCTCTCCCTCCCTCGACCCTGCAATCACTCTCTCTCTCTCTCTCCCTTGACCCTGCGATCACTCTCTCTCTCTCTCTCCCTCCACCCTGCGATCACTCTCTCTCTCTCTCCCTCCAGCCTGCGATCTCTCGCTCCCTCTGTCCCTCCAGCCTGCGATCACTCTCTCACTCTCTCCCTCGACCCTACGATCTCTCTCTCTCTCTCCCTCCAGCCTGCAATCTCTCTCTCTCTCTCTCTCCCTCCAGCCTGCAATCTCACTCTCTCCCTCTCTCCCTCCAGCCTGCGATCACTCTCTCACTCTCTCCCTCGACCCTACGATCTCTCTCTCTCTCTCCCTCCAGCCTGCAATCTCTCTCTCTCTCTCTCTTCCTCCAGCCTGCGTTCACTCTCTCTTTCTCCCTCCCTCGACCCTGCGATCTCTCTCTCTCTCTCCCTCCACCCTGTGATCACTCTCTCTCTCTCTCTCCCTCGACCCTGCGATCTCTCTCTCTCTCTCCCTCCAGCCTGCGATCTCTCTCACTCTCTCCCTCCCTCGACCCTGCGATCTCTCTCTCTCCATCCACCCTGCGATCACTCTCTCTCTCTCCCTCCAGCCTGCGATCTCTCTCACTCTCTCCCTCCCTCGACCCTGCGATCTCTCTCTCTCCATCCACCCTGCGATCACTCTCTCTCTCCCTCCAGTCTGCGATCTCTCTCTCTCTCTCCCTCGACCCTGCGATCTCTCTCCCACTCTCCCTCCAGCCTGCGATCACACTCTCCCTCTCTCCCTCGACCCTACTATCTCTCTCTCTCTCTCCTTCCAGCCTGCGATCTCTCTCTCTTTCCCTCCCTCCAGCCTGCGATCTCTCTCTCTCTCTCTCCCTCCAGATTGCGATCACTCTCTCCCTCTCTCCCTCCACCCTGTGTTCTCTCTCTCTCTCTCTCACTCCACCCTGTGTTCTCTCTCTCTCTCCCACCCTCCACCCTGCGATCTCTCTCTCTCTCCCTCCCTCCAGCCTGCGATCTTTCTTTCTCCATCTCTCCAGCCTGCGATCTCTCTCTCCCTCCCTCCAACCTGGGATCAGTCTCTCTCTCCCTCCAGCCTGCAATCTCTCTCTCTCTCTCCCTCCAGCCTGAGATCACACTCTCCCTTTATCCCTCCACTCTGCGATCACTCTCTCCCTCTCTCCCTCCAGCCTGTGATCACTCTCATTCTCTCTCCCTCCAGCCTGCGATCACTCTCTCTCTCCCTCCCTCCACCCTGCGATCTCTCTCTCTCTCTCCCTCCCTCGACTCTGCGAGCACTCTCTCTCTCTCCCTCCCTCGACCCTGCAATCACTCTCTCTCTCTCTCCCTTGACCCTGCGATCACTCTCTCTCTCTCCGTCCCTCGACCCTGCAATCACTCTCTCTCTCTCTCTCTCCCTCGACCCTGCGATCACTCTCTCTCTCTACCTCCCTCGACCCTGTGATCACTTTCTCTCTCTCTCTCTCTCCCTTCACCCTGCGATCACTCACTCTCTCTCTCTCCCTCGACCCTACGATCTCTCTCTCTCTCCCTCCAGCCTGCGATCACTCTCTCTCTCCCACCCTCCACCCTGCAATCACTCTCTCTCTCTCCCTCCCTCGACCCTGAGATCACTCTCTCTCTCTCCCTCCCTCGACTCTGCGATCACTCTCTCTCTCTCCCTCCCTCGACCCTGTGATCACTTTCTCTCTCTCTCTCTCTCCCTCCACCCTGCGATCACTCTCTCTCTCTCCCTCCCTCGACCCTACGATCTCTCTCTCTCTCCCTCCAGCCTGCGATCACTCTCTCTCTCCCTCCCTCGACCCTGCAATCAATCTCTCTCTCTCTCTCTCCCTCAACCCTGCGATCACTCTCTCTCTCTACCTCCCTCGACCCTGTGATCACTTTCTCTCTCTCTCTCTCTCCCTCCACCCTGCGATCACTCTCTCTCTCCTTCCCTCGACCCCACGATCTCTCTCTCTCTCCTTCCAGCCTGCGATCACTCTCTCTCTCTCCCTCCAGCCTGTGATCTCTGTCTCTCTCTCTCTCCCTCTAGCCTGCGATGATTCTCTCCCTCTCTCCCTCCAGCCTGCGATCACTCTCTCACTCTCTCCCTCGACCCTACGATCTCTCTCTCTCTCTCCCTCCAGCCTGCAATCTTTCTCTCTCCCTCTCTTCCTCCAGCCTGTTATCACTCTCTCCCTCTCTCCTTCCAGCCTGTGATCACTCTCTCCCTCTCTCCCTCCAACCTGAGATCTCTCTCTCCCTTCCTCCCTCCAGCCTGCGATCTCTCTCTCTCTCACTCCCTCCAGCCTGCGATCACTCTCTCCCTTTCTCCCTCCACCCTGCGATCACTCTCTCCCTCTCTCCCTCCAGCCTGCGATCACTCTCTCTCTCTCTCCCTCCAGCCTGCGATCACTCTCTCTCTCCCTCCCTCCACCCTGTTATCACTCTCTTTCTCTCCCTCCCTCAACCCTGCGATCACTCTCTCTCTCTCTCCCTCGACCCTGCGATCACTCTCTCTCTCCCTCGCTCGACACTGCAATCACTCTCTCTCTCTCTCTCTCCCTCGACCCTATGATCTCTCTCTCTCTCCCTCCAGTCTGCGATCACTCTCTCTCTCTCTCCATCCAGCCTGTGATCTCTCTCTCTCTCTCCCTCCAGCCTGCGATCTCTCTCTCTCTCTCCCTCTCTCGACCCTGCAATCTCTCTCTCTCCCTCCCTCCACCCTGCGATCACTCTCTCTCTCTCCCTCCCTCAACCCTGCGATCACTCTCTCTCTCTCCCTCCCTCGACCCTGCAATCACTCTCTCTCTCTCTCTCTCAATCGACCCTGCGATCACTCCCTCTATCTCCTTCCCTTGACTCTGTGATCACACTCTCTCTCTCTCCCTCCCTCGACCCTACGATCTCTCTCTCCCTCCCTCAAGCCTGCGATCAGTCTCTCTCTCTCTCCCTCCAGCCTGTGATCTCTCTCTCTCTCTCTCCCTCCAGCCTGCGACCACTCGCTCCCTCTCTCCCTCCAGCCTTCGATCACTCTCTCCCTTTCTCCCTCCATCCTGTGATCACTCTCTCTCTCCCTCGACCCTGCGATCTCTTTCTCTCTCTCCCTCCAGCCTGCGATCTCTCTCTCTCTCTCCCTCCACCCTGTGATCACTCTCTCTCTCTCTCCCTCGACCCTGCGATCTCTCTCTCCCCCTCACTCGACCCTGCGATCACTCTCTCTCTCTCCCTCGACCCTGCAATCACTCTCCCTCTCTCCTTCCCTCGACAATGCAATCACTCTCTCTCTCTCTCTCCCTCGACCCTGTGATCACTCTCTCTCTCTCTCTCCCTCCACCCGCGATCACTTTCTCTCTCTCTCCCTCCAGCCTGTGATCTCTCTCTCTCTCTCCCTCGACCCTGCGATCTCTCTCCCACTCTCCCGCCAGCCTGCGATCACACTCTCCCTCTCTCCCTCGACCCTACTATCTCTCTCTCTCTCTCCTTCCAGCCTGCGATCACTCTCTCCCTCTCTCCCTCCACCCTACGATCACTCTCTCTCTCCCTCCCTCCAGACTGCGATCTCTCTCTCTTTCCCTCCCTCCAGCCTGCGATCTCTCTCTCACTCTCTCCCTCCAGATTGCGATCACTCTCTCCCTCTCTCCCTCGACCCTGTGATCTCTCTCTCTCTCTCTCCCTCAACCCTGCGATCTCTCTCTCTCCCTCCCTCCAGCCTGCGATCACTCTCTATCTCCCTCCCTCGACTCTGCGATCTCTCTCTCCCTCTCTCCCTCCACACTGCGATCTCTCTCTCTCCCTCCCTCCACCCTGCGATCTCTCTCTCTCTCCCTCCCTCCAGTCTGCGATCTTTCTTTCTCCATCCCTCCAGCCTGCGATCTCTCTCTCTCTCTCTCCCTCCAGCCTGCGATCTCTCTCTCCCTCCCTCCAACCTGGGATCAGTCTCTCTCTCCCTCCAGCCTGCGATCTCTCTCTCTCTCTCTCTCCCTCCAGCCTGCGATCACACTCTCCCTTCCTCTTCCCTGCGATCACTCTCTCTCTGTCTCCCTCCAGCCTGCGATCACTCTCTCTCTCTCGCTCCCTCGACCCTGCGATCTTTCTCTCTCTCCCTCTCTCGACTCTGCGATCACTCTCTCTCTCTCCCTCCCTCGACCCTGCAATCACTCTCTCTCTCTCTCTCCCTTGACCCTGCGATCACTCTCTCTCTCTCTCTCCCTCCACCCTGCGATCACTCTCTCTCTCTCTCCCTCCAGCCTGCGATCTCTCGCTCCCTCTGTCCCTCCAGCCTGCGATCACTCTCTCACTCTCTCCCTCGACCCTACGATCTCTCTCTCTCTCTCCCTCCAGCCTGCAATCTCTCTCTCTCTCTCTCTCCCTCCAGCCTGCAATCTCACTCTCTCCCTCTCTCCCTCCAGCCTGCGATCACTCTCTCACTCTCTCCCTCGACCCTACGATCTCTCTCTCTCTCTCCCTCCAGCCTGCAATCTCTCTCTCTCCCTCTCTTCCTCCAGCCTGCGATCACTCTCTCCCTCTCTCCCTCCAGCCTGTATTCACTCTCTGTCTCCCTCCCTCCATCCTGTGATCACTCTCTCTCTCTCTCCCTCCACCCTGCGATCTCTCTCTCTCTCTCCCTCCAGCCTGCGGTCTCTCTCTCTCTCTCCCTCCACCCTGCGATCTCTCTCTCGCCCTCCCTCCCTCGACCCTGCGATCGCTCTCTCTCTCTCCCTCCCTCGACCCTGCGATCACTCTCTCTCTCTCTCCCTCGACCCTGCGATCACTCTCTCTCTCTCCCTCCCTCAAAACTGCAATCACTCTCTCTCTCTCTCTCTCCCTCGACCCTGCGATCTCTCTCTCTCCCTCCCTCAACCCTGCGATCACTCTCTCTCTCTCCCTCCAGCCTGTGATCACTCTCTCTCTCTCTCCCTCCCTCGAGCCTGCGATCTCTCTCTCTCTCCCTCCAGCCTGCGATCTCTCTCTCTCTCCCTCCAGCCTGCGATCTCTCTCTCTCTCTCCCTCCCTCGACCCTGCGATCTCTCTCTCTCCCTCCACCCTGCGATCTCTCTCTCTCTCTCCCTCCAGACTGCGATCTCTCTCTCTCTCTCCCTCGACCCTGCGATCTCTCTCCCTCTCTCCCTCCACCCTGCGATCACTCTCTATCTCCCTCCCTCGACTCTGCGATCTCTCTCCCTCTCTCCCTCCACACTGCGATTTCTCTCTCTCCCTCCCTCCACCCTGCGATCTCTCTCTCTCTCCCTCCCTCCAGCTTGCGATCTCTCTCTCTCTCTCCCTCCAGCCTGTGATCTCTCTCTCTCTCTCCCTCCAGCCTGCGATCACTCTCTCCCTCTCTCCCTCCACCCTGCGATCACTCTCTCTCTATCTCCCTCCAGCCTGCGATCTCTATCTCTTTCCCTCCCTCCAGCCTGCGAACTCTCTCTCTCTCTCTCCCTCCAGCCTGCGATCACTCACTCCCTTTCTACCTTCACCCTGTGATCTCTCTCTCTCTCTCCCTCCACCCTGCGATCTCTCTCTCTCTCCCTCGCTCCACCCTGCAATCTCTCTCTCTCTCCCTCCACCCTGCGATATCTCTCTCTCCCTCCCTCCAACCTGCGATCTCTCTCTCTCTCCCTCCCTCCAGCCTGCGATCACTCTCTCCCTCTCTCCCTCCACCCTGTGATCTCTCTCTCTCTCCCTCCACCGTGCGATCTCTCTCTCACTCCCTCCCTCCACCCTGCGATCTCTCTCTCTCACTCCAGCCTGCGATCTCTCTCTCTCCTTCCCTCCAACCTGCGATCTCTCTCTCTCTCCCTCCCTCCATCCTGCGATCACTCTCTATCTCCCTCCCTCGACTCTGCGATCTCTCTCTCCCTCTCTCCCTCCACACTGCGATCTCTCTCTCTCCCTCCCTCCAGCTTGCGATCTCTCTCTCTCCTTCTCTCCAGCCTGCGATCTCTCTCTCTCTCTCTCCCTCCAGCCTGCGATCTCTCTCTCCCTCCCTCCACCATGCGATCAGTCTCTCTCTCCCTCCACCCTGCGATCACTCTCTCCCTCTCTCCCTCCAGCCTGCGATCACTCTCTCTCTCTCTTCCTCCAGCCTGCAATCACTCTCTCTCTCCCTCCCTCCACCCTGCGATCACTCTCTCTCTCTCCCTCCCTCGACCCTGCGATCACTCTCTCTCTCTCCCTCAACCCTGCGATCACTCTCTCTCCCTCCCTCGACCCTGCGATCACTCTCCCTCTCTCTCTCTCCCTCGACCCTGCGATCACTCTCTCTCTCTCCCTCCCTCGACCCTGTGATCACTCTCTCTCTCTCTCTCTCTCCCTCCACCCTGCGATCACTCTCTCTCTCTCCCTCCCTCGACCCTACGATCTCTTTCTCTCTGCCTCCAGCCTCCGATCACTCTCTCTCTCTCTCCCTCCAGCCTGTGATCTCTCTCTCTCTCTCTCTCCCTCCAGCCTGCGGTCACTCTCTCCCTCTCTCCCTCCAGCCTGCGATCACTCTCTCCCTCTCTCCCTCGACCCTACGAACTCTCTCTCTCTCTCCCTCCAGCCTGTGATCTCTCTCTCTCTCTCCCTCCACCCTGCGATCTCTCTCTCTCTCCCTCGCTCCACCCTGCAATCTCTCTCTCTGTCCCTCCACCCTGCGATATCTCTCTCTCCCTCCCTCCAGCCTGCGATCACTCTCTCCCTCTCTCCCTCCACCCTGTGATCTCTCTCTCTCTCCCTCCACCCTGCGATCTCTCTCTCACTCCCTCCCTCCACCCTGCGATCTCTCTCTCTCACTCCAGCCTGCGATCTCTCTCTCTCCTTCCCTCCAACCTGCGATCTCTCTCTCTCTCCCTCCCTCCATCCTGCGATCACTCTCTATCTCCCTCCCTCGACTCTGCGATCTCTCTCTCCCTCTCTCCCTCCACACTGCGATCTCTCTCTCTCCCTCCCTCCAGCCTGCGATCTCTCTCTCTCCTTCCCTCCAGCCTGCGATCTCTCTCTCTCTCTCTCCCTCCAGCCTGCGATCTCTCTCTCCCTCCCTCCACCATGCGATCAGTCTCTCTCTCCCTCCACCCTGCGATCACTCTCTCCCTCTCTCCCTCCAGCCTGCGATCACTCTCTCTCTCTCTTCCTCCAGCCTGCGATCACTCTCTCTCTCCCTCCCTCCACCCTGCGATCACTCTCTCTCTCTCCCTCCCTCGACCCTGCGATCACTCTCTCTCTCTCCCTCAACCCTGCGATCACTCTCTCTCCCTCCCTCGACCCTGCGATCACTCTCTCTCTCTCTCTCTCCCTCGACCCTGCGATCACTCTCTCTCTCTCTCCCTCCCTCGACCCTGTGATCACTCTCTCTCTCTCTCTCTCTCCCTCCACCCTGCGATCACTCTCTCTCTCTCCCTCCCTCGACCCTACGATCTCTTTCTCTCTGCCTCCAGCCTCCGATCACTCTCTCTCTCTCTCCCTCCAGCCTGTGATCTCTCTCTCTCTCTCTCTCCCTCCAGCCTGCGGTCACTCTCTCCCTCTCTCCCTCCAGCCTGCGATCACTCTCTCCCTCTCTCCCTCGACCCTACGAACTCTCTCTCTCTCTCCCTCCAGCCTGTGATCACTCTCTCTCTCCCTCGACCCTGCGATCTCTTTCTCTCTCTCTTCCTGCAGCCTGCGATCTCTCTCTCTCTCTCCCTCCACCCTGTGATCACTCTCTCTCTCTCTCCCTCGACCCTGCGATCTCTCTCTCTCCCTCCCTCAACCCTGCGATCACTCTCTCTCTCTCTCCCTCCAGCCTGTGATCACTCTCTCTCTCTCCCTTCCTCAACCCTGTGATCTCTCTCTCTCCCTCCACCCTGTGATCACTCTCTCTCTCTCTCTCCCTCGACCCTGCGATCTCTCTCTCTCTCTCCCTCCACCCTTCGATCTCTCTCTCTCTTCTCCCTCCAGCCTGCGGTCTCTCTCTCTCTCTCTCCCTCGACCCTGCGATCTCTCTATCTCTCTCCCTCTACCCTGTGATCTCTCTCTCTCTCTCTATCCCTCCCTCCCTCGACCCTGCGATCACTCTCTCTCTCCCTCCCTCGATCCTGCGATCGATCTCTTTCTCCCTCCCTCGACCCTGTGATCTCTCTCTCTCCCTCCCTCGACCCTGCGATCATTCTCTCTCTCTCCCTCCCTTGACCCTGCGATCACTCTCTCTCTCTCTCCCTCCACCCTATGATCTCTCTCTCTCTCCCTCGACCCTGCGATCTCTCTCTCTCTCTCCCTCGACACTGCGATCTCTCACTCTCTACCTCCCTCGACCCTGCGATCATTATCTCTCTACCTCCCTCTACCCTGTGATCACTCTCTCTCTACCTCCCTCTACCCTGTGATCACTCTCTCTCTCCCTCCCTCTACCCTGTGATCACTCTCTCTCTCCATAACACCATAAAACATAGGAGCAGAAATTAGGCCATTCGACCCATCGAGTCTGCTCTGCCATTCAATCATGGCTGATAAGTTTCTCAACCCCATTCTCCCGCCTTCTCCCCGTAACCTTTGACCCCCCTTACCAATCAAGAACCTATCTATCTCAGTCTTAAATACACTCAATGACCTGGCCTCCACAGCCTTCTGTGGCAATGAATTCCATAGGTTCACCACTCTCTGGCTAAAGAAGTTTCTCCTCATCTCTGTTCTAAAAGATCTTCCCTTTACTCTGAGGCTGTGCCCTCGGGTCCTAGTCTCTCCTACTAATGGAAACATCTTCCCCACGTCCACTCTATCCAGGCCTTTCAGTATTCTGTAAGTTTCAATCAGATCCCCCCTCATCCTTCTAAACTCCATCGTGTATAGACCCAGAGTCCTCAAACGATCCTCATAGCCTTTCATTCCTGGGATCATTCTCGTGAACCTCCTCTGGACCCTCTCCAGGGTCAGAACATCCTTCCTGAGATACGGGGCCCAAAATTGCTCACAATATTCTAAATGTGGTCTGACCAGAGCCTTATAAAGTCTCAGCAGCCCATTCCTGCTTTTATATTCTAGTCCTCTCGAAATAAATGCCAACATTGCATTTGCCTTCCTAACTACCGACTAAACCTGCAAGTTAACCTTAAGAGAATCCAGGACTAGGACTCCCAAGTCCCTTTGCACCCCAGATTTCTGAATTCTCTCCCCATTTAGAAAATAGTCTATGCCTCTATTCTTCCTACCAAAGTGCATGACCTCACACTTCCCCACGTTGTATTCCATCTGCCACTTCTTTGCCCATTCTCCTAACCTGTCCAAATCCTTCTGTAGCCTCCCCATCTCCTCAATACTACCTGTCCTTCCACCTATCTTTGTATCATCTGCAAACTTAGCCAGGATGCCCTCAGTTCCTTCATCTAGATCATTAATATATAAAGTGAAAAGTTGTGGTCCCAACACTGACCCCTGCGGAACTCCACTAGTCACTGGCCGCCATCCTGAGAAGGACCCCCTTATCCCCACTCTCTGCCTCCTGCCAGACAGCCAATCTTCTATCAGTGCTAGTCCCTTGCCTCTAACACCATGGGCTCTTATCTTACTGAGCACCTCCTGTGCAGCACCTTGTCAAAGGCCTTCTGGAAGTCCAAGTAGATAACATCCATTGGCTCTCCTTTGTCTAACCTACTCATTACCTCCTCAAAGAATTCTAACAGATTTGTCAGGCATGACCTCCCCTTGATGAAACCATGCTGACTTTGCCCGATTTTACCATGCACTTCCGAGTATTCTGAAATCTCATCCTTAATAATGGACTCTAAAATCTTACCAACGGCCGAGGTCAGGCTAATCGGCTTGTAATTTCCCGTCTTTTGCCTCACTCCCTTCTTAAACAGAGGGGTTACATTAGCGATTTTCCAGTCCTCTGGGACCCTCCCTGACTCCAGTGATTCCTGAAAGATCACCACTAACGCCTCCACTATCTCTTCAGCTATCTCCTTCAGAACGTGGCTTTGTGAAAGGGAAATCATGTTGAACTAATTTATGAGAGGATTTTGAGGGAGTAACATGCCAGGGGATGCTGTGGTGTAGTGGTAATGTCACTAGGCTATTAATCCCGATACCTCGGGTAACACTCCGGGGTCCCAGGTTTGAATCCTGCTACAGCAATTGGTGGAATTTGAGTTTAAAAAGCCTGATGATGACCCTGAAGCAATTGTTGTAAAAACCCATCTGGTTCAATAATGCCTGATCAGCCCTCCATGTGACTCCAGACTCTTCAATGTACAATGTACAAATGGTTGTCGGTCTCTGTATCTGTGAATGGGCTGAATGTATGGGAAATTTGACAAGAGGAGATAGAGGGTCTGCAAAAGAGATATAGACAGGTTACGTGAGTGGACAAAAATGTAGCACATGGAGCATAACGTGGTTAAATGTGAACTTTGGTAGGAAAAGCAGAATATTATTTAACTAGTGAGAGAGGCTGCAGAACTGAGTGGTGCAGAGGGATCTGGGTGCCCTGGTACATGAAACACAAAAAGTTAGTATGCAGGTGCTGAGGGAGGCAAAGGGAGTGTTGGTGTTTATTGCAAGAGGAATGAAATATAAAAGGAGGGAAGTTTTACTGCAGCTGTACTGAGATCACATCTGGAATACTGTGCAGTGTTTGAGTCTCATTGTTTGAAAATTGCATTAGGAGCAGTTCAGAGAAGGTTCACTCGATTCATTCCTGGGGTGAGGGGCTTATTGTATGAGAAAAGGTTGGGCCAGTCCACATTGGAGTTTAGCAGATCGAGAGGGGACCTTATTGAAACAGAAGGTCCTGTGAGGATTTGACGTGTTGGATTATAGGAGGACGTTAGGGAGACTAGAACCAGGGGACACAGTTTCAGATAAAGAAATCTACTGTTTCAGATGGGGATGAGCAGAAATTTGTTCTCTCACAGGGTCATTAGCCTGTGGAACTCTCCTCCCCAGAGAGCAGCAGGGTGGGTGGGTCACTGAATATATTCAAGGCCGAGTTAGACAGATTTCTGATCGACAAGGGAGTTAAGGGTTATGGAGAACAGGCAGGACCGTGGAGCTGAGAGCACGTTCCAGATCAGCCATGACCTTACTGAGTGGTGGAGCAGGCTTGCGGGGCTGAATGGCCTCCTCCTGCTCCTGTGGTCCCCACTTTATTCTGAGGGACTAGAGCAATAAACACCAACACTGCCTTTGCCTCCCTCAGCACTCGCTGGGCCTGCACGCTCACTTTCTGTGATTCATGCACCAGGACACCCAGGTCCCTCTGCGCCACTACGTCCTGCAGCCTCTCTCGCTTAATGAAATTATCTACAGCTTTCCGATTCCTCCTGTCAGAGCGGACGCATTTGCCCATGTTACACTCCAGCCGCCCACTCCCTCGCTCTGCCTGCCTCCCTCTGTGGACTGTTGGTATGTTCCTTGCAGCTTTCTCACAGGCTGCGTCTCCGAGGCCTGCCCCAGCACCGGCAGAGCAGCGTTGGCCGCCTCCGGCTCACTGAGAGCTGCAGGCGGGAACGCCTGTCGGCAGATGTCTTCCGCGTCGCGTCTGGAAAATAAGTGGCAGCGGCCACTTTGAATCTGATTGTTTAAGACGAGGGGGAGGAAGGAAGTGAAACTGTGCCAAACCCCGGACTTCCTGGCACTTGGCAGTGATCTTCAGCGTTGGCAGGTCCAGGTCATCAACCACCCCACCCACCCCCAACTCCCAGCCTCTCCCCCGCCCCTCCCCCAACTGCTACCCTCTCCCCCGCCCCTCCCCCACTCCCAGCCTCTCCCCCGCCCCTCCCCCAACCCCACCCACCCCCAACTCCCACCCTCTCCCCCGCCCCTCCCCCAACCCCACCCACCCCCAACTCCCACCCTCTCCCCCGCCCCTCCCCCAACTCCCACCCTCTCCCCCGCCCCTCCCCCAACTCCCACCCTCTCCCCCGCCCCTCCCCCAACCCCACCCACCCCCAACTCCCACCCTCTCCCCCGCCCCTCCCCCAACCCCACCCACCCCCAACTCCCACCCTCTCCCCCGCCCCTCCCCCAACCCCACCCACCCCCAACTCCCACCCTCTCCCCCGCCCCTCCCCCAACTCCCACCCTCTCCCCCGCCCCTCCCCCAACTCCCACCCTCTCCCCCGCCCCTCCCCCAACCCCACCCACCCCCAACTCCCACCCTCTCCCCCGCCCCTCCCCCAACCCCACCCACCCCCAACTCCCACCCTCTCCCCCCGCCCCTCCCCCAACCCCACCCACCCCCTACTCCCACCCTCTCCCCCGCCCCTCCCCCAACTCCCACCCTCTCCCCCGCCCCTCCCCCAACTCCCACCCTCTCCCCCGCCCCTCCCCCAACCCCACCCACCCCCAACTCCCACCCTCTCCCCCGCCCCTCCCCCAACCCCACCCACCCCCAACTCCCACCCTCTCCCCCGCCCCTCCCCCAACCCCACCCACCCCCAACTCCCACCCTCTCCCCCGCCCCTCCCCCAACCCCACCCACCCCCAACTCCCACCCTCTCCCCTGCCCCTCCCCCAACCCCACCCACCCCCAAGTCCCACCCTCTCCCCCGCCCCTCCCCCAACCCCACTCACCCCCAACTCCCACCCTCTCCCCCGCCCCTCCCCCAACCCCACTCACCCCCAACTCCCACCCTCTCCCCCGCCCCTCCCCCAACCCCACCCACCCCCAACTCCCACCCTCTCCCCCGCCCCTCCCCCAACCCCACCCACCCCCAACTCCCACCCTCTCCCCCGCCCCTCCCCCAACCCCACCCACCCCCAACTCCCACCCTCTCCCCCGCCCCTCCCCCAACCCCACCCACCCCCAACTCCCACCCTCTCCCCCGCCCCTCCCCCCACTCCCACCCTCTCCCCCGCCCCTCCCCCAACCCCAATATGCTGCTATCCCAGAATCCTGCATGTGGCCCTCTCTTCACTTTTAGGTTCTGTTTCCAACAAGCCGCCACTCTCCCCTTCCACCTCCTGTTCTCTCTCCCCTCGCTTGGGAATGAGTTTCAGAGCCATTGACCCCTTCACCAGCTTAGCCCTGTGGGTGTTGCTGAGGAGAGACGGTTTGCTGGGGGCAGGAGAGCGGAGCTGACAGAGGCTCGAGGATGGTCCCGCTCTGTCTGTGGGGAATGCAGGCCAACGCCGGGTGAGGTCGGTGAGCTCGATCACTAGGCCGAGGATGGAGCCTGGGCCTCTCCTGCTCTGCGCTTGGGGGCTCCAGTCCCTCGCCGGGTGAGGTCGGTGAGCTCGATCACTAGGCCGAGGATGGAGCCTGGGCCTCTCCTGCTCTGCGCTTGGGGGCTCCAGTCCCTCGCCAGGTGAGGTCGGTGAGCTCGATCACTAGGCCGAGGATGGAGCCTGGGCCTTTCCTGCTCTGCGCTTGGGGGCTCCAGTCCCTCGCCGGGTGAGGTCAGTGAGGTCGATCACTAGGCCGAGGATGGAGCCTGGGCCTTTCCTGCTCTGCGCTGGGGGGCTCGTTTCCCTCGCCGGGTGAGGTCAGTGAGCTCGATCACTAGGCCGAGGATGGAGCCTGGGCCTCTCCTGCTCTCCACGTGGGGGCTCCAGTCCCTCGCCGGGTGAGGTCAGTGAGCTTGATCACTAGGCCGAGGATGGAGCCTGGGCCTCTCCTGCTCTGTGTAATTCAAGCTACTCACTATCTTCAACGTGCTGAGTAATTGGAGGTGCCAGGAGGCGCTCCTTTTTGAACCAATGTGCTGCTGTTGCTCAGTGTGTAGATGAACAAGAGGGAGACACACCGGTGACACAGGCTTACAAACAGCAACTACCTATAAGAATAACTTTGTTTAAATAGATGAAAGTTGGACAGGAAAGTGGGGGAAGTGACAATGATCAGTGAGACCTGGGTGTGTGCGAGTGACAGACGGTCCAGTGCCTAACTCCCTGAAAGGGGAGAGCTATCCTTGGGGCGTTAGTTTAAATCGGGAGCTTTAGTGGGCCTGTATCTGTGCTTAAAACCTCATGTTCTTGGTGTACAAAATAATCTGTCTCTTCTTCCACTTCGTCTCTCCCTGTCTCTATCTCTCACTTCTCTCTCAATCTCTCCCTCATTCTCTGTCTGTCCCCTCTCTGAACCTCTCACTCACTTTCTCCCTGTCTCGATCATTCATTCTCTCTCCCTCCTTCCCTCATTCTCAAGTACCTCTCTCTCTGTCTCTTTGTCTCTCTTTCTCTTTCTCTCTCTCTATCTCTTTCTGTCTCTCAGTCCCCGTCTCTCTCTCGCACTATTTATATCTCTCTCAACCTGTGCCTCACTCCACCTCTCTTTCTCTTGATTGTCGCTCTCTGTCTCTCTCTCCTTCTCTGAATCTCTCTCTCTGTGTCTCTTTCTCTCTCCCTTTGTCTCTCTGTCTTTCTCCCTCTGTCAATCCCCCGTCTCTCTCTCTGTCTCTCTCCCTCTCCCTCTGTCTCTCTCTCTCTTTCTCTCTCTCTCTCTCCCTCGCTCTCTCCCTCGATCTCTGTCTCGCTCTCTGTCTCGCTCTCTGTCTCGCTCTCTGTCTCGCGCTCTGTCTCGCGTTCTCTCCCTCTGTGTCTCTCTCTCTCTCTCTCTGTCTCTCTCTCTCTGTCTCTCTGTCTCTCTCCCTCTCCCTCTCCCTCTGTCTTTCCCCCTCTCTCTGTCTCGCTCTCTGTCTCTGTCTCTCGCTCTCTCCCTCTGTCTCTCGCTCTCTCCCTCTGTCTCTCTGACTCTGTCCCTCTGTCCCTCTCTCTCCCTCTCTCTCTGTCTGTCTCTCTCCCTCTCTGTCTCTTTCTGTCTCTCTCTCTCCCTCTGTCTCTCTTTCTCTGTCTCTCTCTCTCTCTCTCCCTCCGTCCCTCTCTGTCTGTCTCTCTCTCGCTCTCTGTCTATCTCTGTCTAACTCCCTCTCTCCCTCTCTCTCTCTCTCCCCCTGTCTCTCTCTCTCTCTCTCCCTCTGTCCATCCATCTCGTTCTGGTTTATTGCTATCGGTTCTAAGTATTTTATTTTTTTCTCTTTTGCAGAAGTAAGAATGAACAAAGGGACAGAATGTGAGAATCCCGGGTTGGATTCGCAGCTGGAGCTGACAGGTATTGTGGAGCCTCGTAGCTCACTCTTCTGATCTAACCTCATGTGCCTCCACTCAGCCTCTGCCAGTGTTCCCAGTGCTGTGTGTCATTCTCACTGTCTCCCAGCCTGTGCCCGCAGTGTCTGTCCACTCTCCCAGCAGCATGTACACCTCCCCCATTCAGGACCCTCCACCTTCTCCAGCCCTCGTGTGTTGGCTGCTGATCAGGAACGCGTTTAACAGTGGGAAATGTTCGGGGAGATTTAGGGAGTAGGCGATTGGGGACAGTGGGGAAGTGAACTGGGCTGTGGGGTGTATCGGGGGGTGGGGTGGGGTGTTTGAGATGGAGTCGGCCATGGGGTGTGGGGTGTATCGGGGGGTGGGGTGGGTGTGTATCGGGGATGGGGTGTGGGGTGTATCGGGGGTGGGGTGGGTGTGTAACAGGGGGTGGGGTATTTGAGACAGACTCTGCCATGGGGTGTGGGGTGTATCGGGGGTGGGGTGGGTGTGTATCGGGGGGTGGGGTGGGTGTGTATCGGGGGGTGGGGTATTTGAGACAGACTCTGCCATGGGGTGTGGGGTGTATCGGGGGGTGGGGTGGGTGTGTATCGGGGGGTGGGGTGGGTGTGTATCGGGGGGTGGGCTATTTGAGACAGACTCTGCCATGGGGTGTGGGGTGTATCGGGGGGTGGGGTGGGTGTGTATCGGGGGATGGGGTGGGTGTGTATCGGGGGGTGGGGTGGGTGTGTATCGGGGGGTGGGCTATTTGAGACAGACTCTGCCATGGGGTGTGGGGTGTATCGGGGGGTGGGGTGGGTGTGTATCGGGGGGGTGGGGTGGGTGTGTATCGGGGGGTGGGGTGGGTGTGTATCGGGGGGTGGGGTGTGGGGTGTAACGGGGGGTGGGGTGGGTGTGTATCGGGGGGTGGGGTGGGTGTGTATCGGGGGGTGGGCTATTTGAGACAGACTCTGCCGTGGGGTGTATCGGGGGGTGGGGTGGGTGTGTATCAGGGGGTGGGGTGGGTGTGTATCGGGGGGTGGGCTATTTGAGACAGACTCTGCCATGGGGTGTGGGGTGTATCGGGGGGTGGGGTGGGTGTGTATCGGGGGGTGGGGTGGGTGTGTATCGGGGGGGTGGGGTGGGGGTGTATCGGGGGGTGGGGTGGGTGTGTATCGGGGGGTGGGCTATTTGAGACAGACTCTGCCATGGGGTGTGGGGTGTATCGGGGGGTGGGGTGGGTGTGTATCGGGGGGTGGGGTGGGTGTGTATCGGGGGGTGGGGGTGGGTGTGTATCAGGGGGTGGGCTATTTGAGACAGACTCTACCTTGGGGTGTGGGGTGTATCGGGGGGTGGGGTGGGTGTGTATCGGGGGGGTGGGGTGGGTGTGTATCGGGGGGTGGGGTGGGTGTGTATCGGGGGGTGGGGTGTGGGGTGTATCGGGGGGTGGGGTGGGTGTGTATCGGGGGGTGGGGTGGGGGTGTATCAGGGGTGGGGTGGGTGTGTATCGGGGGGTGGGCTATTTGAGACAGACTCTGCCATGGGGTGGGTGTGTATCGGGGGGTGGGGTGGGTGTGTATCGGGGGGTGGGGTATTTGAGACAGACTCTGCCATGGGGTGTGGGGTGTATCGGGGGGGTGGGGTGGGTGTGTATCGGGGGGTGGGGTGGGTGTGTATCAGTGGGTGGGGTGTGGGGTGTAACGGGGGGTGGGGTGGGTGTGTATCGGGGGGTGGGGTGGGTGTGTATCGGGGGGTGGGGTGGGGGTGTATCGGGGGGTGGGCTATTTGAGACAGACTCTGCCATGGGGGCAGCGTTGAGGTGGGAACCTCAGCCCATCCCACAGGTGAAACGGAGAAAGGAAACAAGGGTGGAACCTTCAGTTCTGGACTCCAGGGTCAGTGACGGATGTGGAAGTGGGAGCGATTCGCACTGGGCGCTGGGGTAGCTGACCCCGGGCGGTCTTACCCTGGTCAGTTCACCAGATGTGCGCCCACGAGGTGCTGGCCAATTCTGGCGGCGGAGACGGGCAGGAGTCACCAGCCCCACCGTTACCTCCTGGGGCTAAAGGTCCGGGCGCCATGTTTGAGGGGCACCCAGACAGTCTGCACTATCCCTCCCTCCCTCGCCCACTAACCCTCCCTCCCTCGCTCCCTCCGTCATCCTCCACACAACCTGCACGGCTGCCAACCCGCTCTCCGGTACAGGCTGGCGTTTAACAGGCACCCCCCCCCCCCCACCGACAGGCCTCCCCGAAGAGGACCCGGCAGCGGCATCTCACCGTTAACCCCGCACGGAATGGACCTCCCCCCTGCCTACGGCACTCCGGTGCGGCTCAGAAAGCGAAGGCTGGAATTGCTGATCTGTTGGGGGGGGGTGGATTTGGAGGGGGTGCTGAGTGCCAGCGGGTTGGCCTGTTCGTGAGTGTACACCACACACTGAAGCCAAAGGGCTCCCCGAAACTGTCCATCGGGAAACTCCACCCTCCCCCTGATCGTCCCGATTGCTGCGGTTGATGCAGGGGGAACGGATTCTTGGCCACACTAACTCCCGCCCACTTGCCAGGCTCCCCACTGCCCAAGGGTCTGGGAGGTTATCCCCCCCCACCCCCACCCCCCAACAACGTGTCTAATTCACCCCCCACCCACCTCCCTGATGTTTAGAATGACAGTCAGAGTACAGCACTCAACCCCAGTGCACCCATGGTCGTGTTTTGGCTACACACTCCCATCTTCCCTCCTCCCTCCCATCTTCATCTCACCCCACCCCACCTTCTCTCCCTTTCGCTGGTCTCCTGGTTTTCTAGCTCCCAACACTCCCTGCCCGAAGTACCTGTGCTGACCGCGTCACCACCAAGTGCTGTCTCCTCAACACAGTTTGCCATCTACTGACCACCTTGTACTCAGTGGGGGGGGGGTGGGGGGGTTCTTGTGGTGCATCCCTGACTCTCAGGCAGAAACTTGGGACCTCGAGTCCCACCCCAGGCCAAAGTAGGTGGTGTTCACCACACAGCCAAACTGGTGGAGTATTAACATGTAAATCCTTCCAACACACGCCAAGGACAGGCGGTCAGAGCGAGAGAGACTCCTGGTCAGCCATGTGATAGAAAGAACGTTGGAGCCTCTCTCATCACCATCCATAGTCCAATCGACAACACACACATGTGAAAGAGCAGATTACCATAGCAACTCAGACTCCCTGAATGAATTGTTCTGCAACTCCCTCCCTAACAGCACCGTGGGTGTACCTACACCACAGGGACAAAATCCTGGAACTCCCTCCCTAACAGCGCTGTGGGTGTACCTACACCACAGGGACAAAATCCTGGAACTCCCTCCCTAACAGCACTGTGGGTGTACCTACACCACAGGGACAAAATCCTAGAAATACCTCCCTAACAGCACTGTGGGTGTACCTACACCACACAGACAAAATCCTGGAACTCCCTCCCTAACAGCGCCCTGGGTGTACCTACACCACAGGGACAAAATCCTGGAACTCCCTCCCTAACAGCAGTGTGGGTGTACCTACACCACAGGGACAAAATCCTGGAACTCCCTCCCTAACAGCACTGTGGGTGTACCTACACCACAGGGACAAAATCCTGGTGCTCCCTCCCTAACAGCACTGTGGGTGTACCTACACCACAGGGACTGCAGCGGTTCAAGAAGGCAGCTCACCACCACCTTCTCAAGGGGCAATTAGGGATGGGCAATAAATGCTGGGCCCAGCCAGTGATGCCATTTCAGGGGGCAGTTAAGAGTCAGCCACAGTGCTGTGAGTCTGGAGTCACATGTAGGTCAGACTGTGTAAGGACAGTAGATTTCCTTTCATAAAGGACATTAGTGAACAAGATGGGTTTTTACAACAATCAGTGATAATTTCATGGTCCCCATCACTGAGATGGGCTTTATATTCCAGATTTATTAATGGATTGTAAATTCCACCAGCTACTGGGGTGGGATTTGAACCCATGTCCCCAGAGCATTAGCCTGAATCTCTGGGTTACTAGCCCAGCGACAATACCACTCCACCAACATCTCCCCCAGACTGTGGGTATTGAAAAATAAGATTAAACCAGGTAGCATTAAAAAATGTCGGTCATTTTGAAGCCTAGACATTTGAATTGGACAGTGTTAAAACTTTATAAACTCCCACATTATTAAAGTTTAAAAGCTGCACAGGATCTTTCTAAACTGTCCAACTGTCTCCCCAGCAAATATTAAAATTATAAGATGCACGTTCACGGCCTCAGTTTCGAGCCTTGTACAACACATCCTCACTCTGAGTGCTGCTGGTGTGTTACTGTTCACTCAGAGGGTCCATGTTGCTGGCTCCTTTCACCACTCACTGGGGAGAGTGCGCTGCAATCTCAGGCCCCACTGCTCCCTGAGCTGCCACAAAGGGGGAAAGTTTGGTCAACCCACCTAACTGTTTAATTTAGGCTAACAGAAAACGAGCACAGGTTTGTAAACTTAATAATTATATAACTGTTTATTGAACAAATTGACTTTAACCAGTGGCAAAGGAAAAGAATATGAACTGCTAGCTTCTAACTCCATAACCCAAACTCTACCCCTTCTTAAACCTCTACACACATCCACATACAAGACACATGTAAGACGCACAAGAACATGGATTTTAAGGGTGGGATAAAACAGTTCAATAGCACCAGTTCCGGAGTACAGGATTCGATGGGTGGATTCTGATCGATGTCTTCCAAGTTCCTTTCAGTTCTTATTGATGACGCAAGGTGGTCTTCCAGCACTTTCCATCTTTAGTTCACTGGTTGAGAACTTGCCTTTCAACGTCTCTAACAGTGATTTTCCCCTTTGCCTCTTGACAGGGGTTTTCAGAGAGAGAGAGCAGGTTATAGAGATACAAGGAGAAAAAGCCAGCTCGTTATTATTGTAGAATTATTGGGATCTTACACACACAGGAGACAGAGGTTTTAGGTCTTTTTAATTTCAGGCTAAGAGCTATTCTCCTGCACTGTTCTCACACAAAACCCTAGTCACCTGGTCAGGAGCCAATTAAAACCTTGTTGCCAGGTAGTTCTCCATTAGACCAGACTCCTCCTCAGCACCATCCTGTCTTTCATGGCACACACTGTTCCGGGACAGAAACATTGTTTATATCCCTCACACTGTTCCAGTAAACATGGTCTTCAAACTGCAGCCATTGTAATTTTAAGCCAGAGTCCAAGAGAAATAAAAAGTCCTGTTCTTTACACAATGTGCACTTTTATATGGAAGTTGTAGCCTGGAGCAGTCTGGATAGTGATGGGAGAGGCTCCAACATTTTCTCCATCACTCGGCTGACCAGGAATCTCACCTGCTCTTGCCACCTGTCATTGGCATGTGTTGGAAGGATTTACAGGTTAATACCCAACCTCCTTGGCCACTTTACGAATGCACCTTCCTTGGCCATCAGGTCCTGGGGTGGGACTTGAACCTGCTGCTTCTGGCTCAGAGGCAGGGAAGCTACCCACTGCCGGTAACGTTGCAAAGAATTATAGTCATCCTGAGGATTGGGAGTGTTTGAGGAAACAGCAAAGAGCGACCTAAAAGTTGTTAAAAAGGGAACAAAATAGAATACGGGAGTAAACAAGCCAGGAATATGAAAAAACAAATTGTAATAGCTTTTATAGGTAGATAAAAAGTAGGAGAGTAGCTAAAGTACATGTTGGATCTTAGAGCCAGAGAAAGGGGAAATTCCAGGGGAAAGCAGAAATGGGAGACACATTGACCTAATGTTTTATGTCTGTCTCCACAATAAAAAGGTGCTAATTACATCCCAGAAATAGAGGATAACTGAGAGCTATAAGGGAGAAAATTAAGATAAGGGAGAAAAGCAGTGATTAAAGTACTGCAGAAACTCAAGGGGCTAAAATCCAGCAGATTGTCAGGGCCTGGTGGCCTACATCCTAGTGTTCCAAAAGAGATAGCTGCAACGCTATGATTTTCCAAAATTCCCTAGACCCTTCAGCGGTCTGAGTGGATTGTACTTTAGCAAATGTGACACTGCTATTCAAAAAAAAAATGGAGTGAGAGAAAACTGGGATATACAGGCCAGTTGCATTTTACAATTTGAGTAATATCCAGTGAGACGAGGAACCTTCCCCGATATAGTTATGATGTAGTTAATGCCCAGAGAAAGAGAATCTTTCCTGATGTACTTACGAAGTAGTTAATGCCTCAATGACAAGAGGAAACTTTCCTGATGTATTTACGATGTAGTCAATGCTCAGTGACAAGACAAAACATTCCCGGTGTATTTACAATGTAGTTAATGCTCAGTGACAAGACAAAACATTCCCGGTGTATTTACGATGTAGTTAATGCTCAGTGACAAGACGAAACATTCCCGGTGTATTTATGATGTAGTTAATGCTCAGTGACAAGACAAAACATTCCTGATGTATTTACGATGTAGTTAATGGCCAGTGACAAGACAAAACATTCCCGGTGTATTTACGATGTAGTTAATGTTCAGTGACAATAGGAAGCTTTTGCACATATTTACAATATAGTTAATGTCCAGAGAAAGAGGAAACTTTCCTGATATTTTTACAATGTGGTTAATGCCCTGTGACAAGAGGAAACTTTTGCGATGCATTTACGATGTAGTTAATGCCCAGTGACAAAAGGAAACCTTCCCGAGGTATTTAGGATGTAGTTAATGCCTCAGTGACAAGAGGAAGCCTTCCTGATGCATTTACAATGTAGTTAATGCCCAGTGAGAAGATGAAACATTCCCGATGTAATTAGGATGCAGTTAATGCACAGTGACAACAGGAAACTTTTGCGATGTATTTACAATGTAGTTAATGCTCAGAGAAAGTGGAAGCTTTCCTGGTGTATTTTTGGGGTAGTTAATGCTCAGTGACAAGAGGAAACCTTTGTGATGTGTTTACGATGTCATTAACATATAGGGTGGAGAGGAAACCTTGCGCTGTGATTACTGTTAGGGACTGGGAAGTGGCTAAAGCCTTGTCTGAGGTACAAAATGAGTATTTTTCATCTGTCTTGACCTCGGGGTGAGCGCTCACCTACCTACTCACCAGAACCCCACCAAACGCCCCAGATGATGAACATCTTCGCTTCAGAAGATGAACAAGCAACCTAGGAGGAAGATCCTGCCAAGGTCACAGTGAAAGAGGAGGCGGCTGAGATAGCAGACGGGCTAGAAGTTGATGAAGAGGGAGGTATTGGAGAAGCTTGGCTGCACTGAAAGTTGGGAAGTCACCAGGAGTGGATTGGATGTAGAAGTGGAAACCGCAGAGGTTCTGATCATATCTTCAAGCCCACCTTTGATTAAGGGGTGGTGCGAGAGGACTGGAGAATTGTGAACGTCACCCTTTAGTCAAGAAAGGGAGCAAGGATAAACCCTGCAGTGACAATCCAGACCGTTTCACCTCAACATGGACAGTCACATGGACAAGTGCAGATGAATTCCTGCAGAACGCAGTGTTCCCTGGTGTGTGAGGCCATTTTCCTGCGCTCCAATAATCTTGTTTTTGGATATAGTCTCCGGGCAAGTGGACCCTCTCCCAATTTTAAGCAACAACATGTTACACCTGCATTCATGGCCCTGCCTGGATTTCTCACCAGGCAAATGGATGTTTTACTGAGCGATGCCTCCTAACCGGGCAGGGTGGATCGAGCAGACGATACCAGCTGAGTCACGGAGACACCTGGGAGTTTTACAGACTCGTCCACACAGAGCCGCAACCCGCGCGGCAAACGCCAAAGGTGGTGCCCACCCACGCCCATGCCAGAGGGTTTTTGGAAGGGATTTCACCAGGCGCCATAGTTTAACTCCCACGCTGACACCGATGGTGGCGAGAGCTGGAACAGCTTTAGCTGAGGGCAAGCTGTGTCCGACAAGCTCGATGGTCACAGGGTGGACTTGGCAGCGAAGCCGGAGCTCGTGGAATGAAACCGGAGGCGAGGGTGTAGAGCTGGCTGAGTGGCAGGAGGCGGAGAGCTGAGGGGGAGAGTTTGTGTTCGGACTGGGGGCAAGATGGAGAGCAGGGGGTTCCCCCCAGCCCCAGTGCATGAGGCCCATTATTTTCCTTGCTCTGTACCTAGTGAGTTAGATGCGGGCGTGAGGGGCACAGTTTAACCATTCACAGAACTTTGGGAGGATTGTGAACCTGGAGGAGGATAGTGATAGAGTTCACAGAGAGGTCAGTGGAATGTGTGGAGAAGGGGCCGATGCAATTCCTGCAGAGAGACGTGATGTCGGATAGTTTGGAAGGAAGAACATGGGGAGACCATCTAAAGAAAAGGACATGAATCTAAGGGATCAGAAAGTGTCATAGACTCATAGACGTTTACAGCACAGGAGACCATTCAGCCCATCGTGTCCGCACCCTTCAACAGAGATCTGACTGCACTAATCCCATTTTCCAGCACTTGGCCCATAGCCCTGAATATATAAATACTTCTTAAATGTTACGAGAGTTTCTGACTCAACCTCCCTTTCAGGCAGTGAGTTCCAGACTCCCAGCACCCTCTGGGTGAAAACATTTCTCCTCAACTCCCCTCTTATCCTTCTACCTCTTACCTTAAATCTTTATCCCCTGGTTATTGACCCCTCTACGAATGGGAAAAAACTCCTTCCTATCCACCCTATCTATGCCCTTCATAATCTTATACACCTCTATCAGGTCCCCTCTCAACATTCACTGCTCCAAGGGAAACAACCCCAGCCTATCCAATTTGCACACCAAGGCTTTTGATGAGGTCCCTCATGACAGACTGGTCAAGAAAGTAAGAGCCCAAGGGATCCAAGGCAAAGTGGCACATTGGATCCAAAATTGGTTGAGAGGCAGGAAGCAGAGGGTGATGGTAGAGGGATGTTTCTGTGACTGGAAGTCTGCTTCCAGTGGGGTTCCACAGGGCTCGGTGCTGGGGCCCTTGCTGTTTGTGGTGTAAATAAATAATTTGGACTGAAATGTAGAGGGAAATGATCAAGAGGTTCACAGATGACACGAAAATTGGTGGGGTGCTGAATAGTGAGGAGGATAGCTGTAAACTGCAGGAGGATATCAATGGACTGGTCAGGTGGGCAGAGCAGTGGCAAATGGAATTCAACCTGGAAAAGTGTGAAGTGATGCACTTGGGGAGGGCTAACAAGGCAAAGGATTACACTATAAATGGCAGGAGCCTGGATATTACTAAAGATCAGAGGGACCTTGGTTTGCATATCCACAGATCCCTGAAGGTAGCAGGGCTGGTAGATAAGGTGGTTTAGATGGAATATGGGATACTTGCCTTTATTAGCCGAGGCAAAGAATACAAGAGCAGGGAGCTTATGCTGGAACTGTATAAAATGCTGGTTAGGACACAGCTGGAGTACTGCGTGCAGTTCTGATCACCACATTAACGGAAGGATGTGATTGTACTGGGGGGGTGCAGAGGAGATTCACCAGGATGCTGCCTGGGCTGGAGGGTGTGAGCTATGAGGAAAGGTTGGATAGACTGGGGTTGTTTTCCTTGGAGCAGTGAATGTTGAGAGGGGACCTGACAGAGGTGGATAAGATTATGAGGGGCATAGATAGGGTGGGTAGGAAGGCGTTTTTTCTCATTAGTAGATGGGACAGTAACCAGGGGGCAAAGATTTAAGGTAAGAGGTAGAAGGATAAGTGGGGAGTTGAGGAGAAATGTTTTCACCCAGAGGGTGGTGGGAGTCTGGAACTCACTGCCTGAAAGGGAGGTTGAGTCAGAAACTCTCGTAACATTTAAGGAGTATTTAGATATTCACTTGCGTTGCCATAGTCTCCAGGGCTATAGGCCAAGTGCTGGAAAATGGGATTAGTGCAGTCAGATATTTATTTTGTGCAGACACAATGGACAGAATGGCTTCCTTCTGTGCTGTAAATGTCTAGGAGTCTATGAATATGGACACTTGCTTTTATTTTACCCATACTCCTACTTGAGTATAGACTAGGTGCTAGATCCTCTAGATAGACCCAATCTTCTAGGAGCAGCTGACTGCCTATCCCAGGGTCCTCCTCTCACTCTCTCCTCTAGGTGCTGCTGACTGCCCCAGGGTCCTCCTCTCACACTCTCCTCTAGGTGCTGCTGACTGCCCCAGGGTCCTCCTCTCACACTCTCCTCTAGGTGCTGCTGACTGTCCCAGGGTCCTCCTCTCACACTCTCCTCTAGGTGCTGCTGACTGTCCCAGGGTCCTCCTCTCACACTCTCCTCTAGGTGCTGCTGACTGTCTGTCCCAGGGTCCTCCTCTCACACTCTCCTCTAGGTGCTGCTGACTGTCTGTCCCAGGGTCCTCCTCTCACACTCTCCTCTAGGTGCTGCTGACTGTCCCAGGGTCCTCCTCTCACACTCTCCTCTAGGTGCTGCTGACTGCCTATCCCAGGGTCCTCCTCTCACTCTCTCCTCTAGGTGCTACTGACTGTCTGTCCCAGGGTCCTCCTCTCACTCTCTCCTCTAGGTACTGCTGACTGTCCCAGGGTCCTCCTCTCACACTCTCCTCTAGGTGCTGCTGACTGTCCCAGGGTCCTCCTCTCACTCTCTCCTCTAGGTGCTGCTGACTGTCCCAGTGTCCTCCTCTCACTCTCTCCTCTAGGTGCTGCTGACTGTCCCAGTGTCCTCCTCTCACTCTCTCCTCTAGGTACTGCTGACTGTCCCAGGGTCCTCCTCTCACTCTCTCCTCTAGCTGCTGCTGACTGTCCCAGTGTCCTCCTCTCACTCTCTCCTCTAGGTGCTGCTGACTGTCCCAGGGTCCTCCTCTCACTCTCTCCTCTAGGTGCTGCTGACTGCCCGTCCCAGGGTCCTCCTCTCACACTCTCCTCTAGGTGCTGCTGACTGTCCCAGGGTCCTCCTCTCACTCTCTCCTCTAGGTGCTGCTGACTGACTGTCCCAGTGTCCTCCTCTCACACTCTCCTTTAGGTGCTGCTGACTGACTGTCCCAGTGTCCTCCTCTCACTCTCTCCTCTAGGTGCTGCTGACTGTCCCAGGGTCCTCCTCTCACACTCTCCTCTAGGTGCTGCTGACTGCCCCAGGGTCCTCCTCTCACACTCTCCTCTAGGTGCTGCTGACTGCCCCAGGGTCCTCCTCTCACTCTCTCCTCTAGGTGCTGCTGACTGCCTATCCCAGGGTCCTCCTCTCACTCTCTCCTCTAGGAGCTGCTGACTGTCTGTGCCAGGGTCCTCCTCTCACTCTCTCCTCTAGGTGCTGCTGACTGTCTGTCCCAGGGCCCTCCTCTCACACTCTCCTCTAGGTGCTGCTGACTGCTTGTCCCAGGGTCCTCCTCTCGCACTCTCCTCTAGGTGCTGCTGACTGTCCCAGAGTCCTCCTCTCACACCCTCCTCTCGGAGCAGCTGACTGTCTGTCCCAGGGTCCTCCTCTCACTCTCTCCTCTAGCTGCTGCTGACTGTCTGTCCCAGGGTCCTCCTCTCACACTCTCCTCTAGCTGCTGCTGACTGTCCCAGGGTCCTCCTCTCACACTCTCCTCTAGGTGCTGCTGACTGTCTGTCTCAGGGTCCTCCTCTCACTCTCTCCTCTAGGTGCTGCTGACTGTCCCAGGGTCCTCCTCTCACTCTCTCCTCTAGGTGCTGCTGACTGTCCCAGGGTCCTCCTCTCACACTCTCCTCTAGGTGCTGCTGACTGCCTATCCCAGGGTCCTCCTCTCACACTCTCCTCTAGGTGCTGCTGACTGTCCCAGGGTCCTCCTCTCACACTCTCCTCTAGGTGCTGCTGACTGTCCCAGGGTCCTCCTCTCACACTCTCCTCTAGGTGCTGCTGACTGTCCCAGGGTCCTCCTCTCACACTCTCCTCTAGGTGCTGCTGACTGTCTGTCCCAGGGTCCTCCTATCGCTCTCTCCTCTCGGAGCAGCTGACTGCCTATCCCAGGGTCCTCCTCTCACACTCTCCCCTAGGTGCTGCTGACTGTCTGTCCCAGGGTCCTCCTCTCACACTCTCCTCTAGGTGCTGCTGACTGCCTATCCCAGGGTCCTCCTCTCACTCTCTCCTCTAGGTGCTACTGACTGTCTGTCCCAGGGTCCTCCTCTCACTCTCTCCTCTAGGTACTGCTGACTGTCCCAGGGTCCTCCTCTCACACTCTCCTCTAGGTGCTGCTGACTGTCCCAGGGTCCTCCTCTCACTCTCTCCTCTAGGTGCTGCTGACTGTCCCAGTGTCCTCCTCTCACTCTCTCCTCTAGGTGCTGCTGACTGTCCCAGTGTCCTCCTCTCACTCTCTCCTCTAGGTACTGCTGACTGTCCCAGGGTCCTCCTCTCACACTCTCCTCTAGCTGCTGCTGACTGTCCCAGTGTCCTCCTCTCACTCTCTCCTCTAGGTGCTGCTGACTGTCCCAGGGTCCTCCTCTCACTCTCTCGTCTAGGTGCTGCTGACTGCCTGTCCCAGGGTACTCCTCTCACACTCTCCTCTAGGTGCTGCTGACTGTCCCAGTGTCCTCCTCTCACTCTCTCCTCTAGGTGCTGCTGACTGACTGTCCCAGTGTCCTCCTCTCACACTCTCCTTTAGGTGCTGCTGACTGACTGTCCCAGTGTCCTCCTCTCACTCTCTCCTCTAGGTGCTGCTGACTGTCCCAGGGTCCTCCTCTCACACTCTCCTCTAGGTGCTGCTGACTGCCCCAGGGTCCTCCTCTCACACTCTCCTCTAGGTGCTGCTGACTGCCCCAGGGTCCTCCTCTCACTCTCTCCTCTAGGTGCTGCTGACTGCCTATCCCAGGGTCCTCCTCTCACTCTCTCCTCTAGGAGCTGCTGACTGTCTGTGCCAGGGTCCTCCTCTCACTCTCTCCTCTAGGTGCTGCTGACTGTCTGTCCCAGGGCCCTCCTCTCACACTCTCCTCTAGGTGCTGCTGACTGCTTGTCCCAGGGTCCTCCTCTCGCACTCTCCTCTAGGTGCTGCTGACTGTCCCAGAGTCCTCCTCTCACACCCTCCTCTCGGAGCAGCTGACTGTCTGTCCCAGGGTCCTCCTCTCACTCTCTCCTCTAGCTGCTGCTGACTGTCTGTCCCAGGGTCCTCCTCTCACACTCTCCTCTAGCTGCTGCTGACTGTCCCAGGGTCCTCCTCTCACACTCTCCTCTAGGTGCTGCTGACTGTCTGTCTCAGGGTCCTCCTCTCACTCTCTCCTCTAGGTGCTGCTGACTGTCCCAGGGTCCTCCTCTCACTCTCTCCTCTAGGTGCTGCTGACTGTCCCAGGGTCCTCCTCTCACACTCTCCTCTAGGTGCTGCTGACTGCCTATCCCAGGGTCCTCCTCTCACACTCTCCTCTAGGTGCTGCTGACTGTCCCAGGGTCCTCCTCTCACACTCTCCTCTAGGTGCTGCTGACTGTCCCAGGGTCCTCCTCTCACACTCTCCTCTAGGTGCTGCTGACTGTCCCAGGGTCCTCCTCTCACACTCTCCTCTAGGTGCTGCTGACTGTCTGTCCCAGGGTCCTCCTCTCGCTCTCTCCTCTCGGAGCAGCTGACTGCCTATCCCAGGGTCCTCCTCTCACACTCTCCCCTAGGTGCTGCTGACTGTCTGTCCCAGGGTCCTCCTCTAGCTCTCTCCTCTCGGAGCAGCTGACTGCCTATCCCAGGATCCTCCTCTCACTCTCTCCTCTAGGTGCTGCTGACTGACTGTCCCAGGGTCCTCCCCTCACTCTCTCCTGTAGGTGCTGCTGACTGTCCCAGGATCATCCTCTCACTCTCTCCTCTAGGTGCTGCTGACTGCCTATCCCAGGGTCCTCCTCTCACTCTCTCCTCTAGGTGCTGCTGACTGTCTGTGCCAGGGTCCTCCTCTCGCTCTCTCCTCTAGGTGCTGCTGACTGTCTGTCCCAGGGCCCTCCTCTCACTCTCTCCTCTAGGTGCTGCTGACTGTCCCAGTGTCCTCCTCTCACACTCTCCTCTAGGTGCTGCTGACTGCTTGTCCCAGGGTCCTCCTCTCACTCTCTCCTCTAGGTGCTGCTGACTGTCCCAGGGTCCTCCTCTCACACTCTCCTCTCGGAGCAGCTGACTGCCTATCCCAGAGTCCTCCTCTCACACTCTCCTCTCGGAGCAGCTGACTGTCTGTCCCAGGGTCCTCCTCTCACTCTCTCCTCTAGCTGCTGCTGACTGTCTGTCCCAGGGTCCTCCTCTCACTCTCTCCTCTAGGTGCTGCTGACTGTCCCAGGGTCCTCCTCTCACTCTCTCCTCTAGGTGCTGCTGACTGTCCCAGAGTCCTCCTCTCACTCTCTCCTCTAGGTTCTGCTGACTCCCTGTCCCAGGGTCCTCCTCTCACACTCTCCTCTCGGAGCAGCTGATTGCTTGTCCCAGAGTCCTCCTCTCACACTCTCCTCTCGGAGCAGCTGACTGCTTGTCCCAGTGTCCTCCTCTTGGTCTCTCCTCTAGGAGCTGCTGACTGAGAAGGGGAAAAATTCACAGTGTTACAGGGAAAAGGTGATGAAGTGGGACTAGGTGCGATGCTCTTGCTGAGGGCTGGCAGAGATATAATGGGCAGCATAGCCTCCTTTGGCAGTGAAACAATACTCTGATTGCAAAATGAAAACATTACACTATTTTTGATGTTGATGACAAAGCATGATGATCTGGAATGTTCCCATCTGATCTCCATGAAGTACCTTGCCAAACACTTTGCCATATCCCCGTTGGTACAGAACATTCCCAACTACCCGATTCCCATCACTACAGAACCTTCTGAACTCCCCGATTCCCATCAATACAGAACCTTCCCAAATCCCCAATTCCCATCAATACAGAACCTTGCCAATGACCGGATTCCCATCGCTACAGAACTTTCCCAACTCCCCGATTCCCATCGCTACAGAACTTCCCAACTCCCCAACTCCCATCGCTACAGAACCTTCCCAACTCCCCAATTTCCATAGCTACAGAACCTTCCCAACTCCCCGATTCCCATCACTACAGAACCTTCCCAACACCCCGATTCCCATCACTACAAAATCTTCCCAACACCCTGATTCCCATTGCTACAGAACCTTCCCAACTCCCTGATTCCCATCGCTACAGAACCTTCCTAACACCCCGATTCCCATTGGTAGAGAACATTCCCAACTCCACGATGCACATCCCTACAGAACCTTCCCAACTCCCACATTCCCATCGCTACAGAACCTTCCCAACTCCCCGATTCCCATCGCAACAGAACCTTGTCAAATCCCTGATTCCCATTGCCACAGAACCTACCCAACTCCCCAATTCCCATCGCTACAGAATCTTCCCAAAACCCCGATTCCCATTCCTACAGAACCTTCCCAACTCCTGCATTCCCATCGCTACAGAACCTTCCCAACTCCCCGATTCCCATTGCTACAGAACCTTCCCAACACCCCGATTCCCATCACTACAGAACCTTCCCAACTCCCCGATTCCCATCACTACAGAACCTTCCCAACTCCCCGATTCCCATCACTACAGAACCTTCCCAACTCCACGATTCCCATTCCCACAGAACCTTCCCAACTCCCTGATTCCCATCGCTACAGAAGCTTCCCAACACCCCGATTCCCATTCCTACAGAACCTTCCCAACTCCAGCATTCCCATCGCTACAGAACCTTCCCAACTCCCCGAATCCTATCACTACAGAACCATCCCAACCCCCCAATTCCCGTCAGTACAGAACCTTCCCAACTCCCCGATTCCCATTGCCACCGAACCTTCCCAACTACCCGATTCCCATCACTACATAACCTTCCCAACTCCCCGATTCCCATCACTACAGAACCTTCCCAACCCCCCGATTCCCATCGGAACAGAACCTTCCCAACTCCCCGATTCCCATCGCCACAGAACCTTCCCAGCTCACCAATTCCCATCGCTACAGAACCTTCCCAACTCCCTGATTCCCATTGTTACAGGAGCTTCCCAATTCCCCAATTCCCATCACTACACAAACTTCCCAACTCCCCAATTCCCATCGCTACAGAACCATCCCAACTCCCCAATTTCCATCGCTACAGAAACTTCCCAACTCCCCGATTCCCATCGCTACAGAACCTTCCCAACTCCCCGATTCCCATCACAACAGATCCTTCCCAACTCCTGCATTCCCATCGCTACAGAACCTTCCCAACTCCCCAATTCCCATCGTTACAGACCCTTCCCAATTCCCATCATTACGCAAACTTCCCAACTCCCCAATTCCCATCGCCACAGAACCATCCCAACTCCCCAATTCCCATCGCTACAGAACCATCCCAACTCCCCAATTCCCATCGCTACAGAAACTTCCCAACTCCCCAATTCCCATCACAACAGAACCTTCCCAACTCCCTGATTCCCATCGCTATAGACCCTTCCCAACTCTCTGATTCCCATCGCTACAGAACCTTCCCAACTCCCCGATTCCCATCGCTACAGAACCTTCCCAACTCCCCAATTCCCATCGCTACAGAACATTCCCAATTCTCTGATTCCCATCGCTACAGAACCTTCCCAACTCCCCGATTCCCATCACTACAGAACCTTCCCAACTCCCCGATTCCCATCGCTACAGAACATTTCCAATTCGACCCCGAGCACCAACACTGACACTTCCAAACAACCCCCTCAAACCCCGACACTGTCTATTTACAACTAATCCCCCCAAACCCAGACACTGTCAATTCCCAATACCCCCTCAAACCCAAACACTGACCCTGCCCAACTCCCCCCAAATCCCAAAACTGACCCTCCTCAATCCCCCCAAGCCCCAACACTGACCTTTCCCAACACCACCCCAAACTACAACATTAACCCTTACCAAACACCCCCCAACACCCAACAATGACCCTGCCCAACTCCCCTCAAACCCCAAAATTGACCCTTCACAATGCCTCCCAAAAACCGACATGACCCTTCCCACCTACACCCCAAACCCTAACACTCACCCTTCCCAAATCCCCAAAACCAAAACACTGACCCTTCCAAACTCCCACCCCAAAACCACAACACTGACCCTTCCCAAATCCCCCACAAACCCCAACACTGACCCGTCCCAACTCCACACAAACCCCAACACTGACCCTTCCCAACTCCCCCACCCAAACCCCAACACTGACCCTTCCCAACTCAACCCCTAAACCCCAACGTTGACTCTTCCCAAAACCCCACCAAACCCCACCACTGACCCTTCCTAACTCCCCCACCCAAACCCCAACAAAGACCCTTCCCAAATCGCCCACCCAAATCCCAATACTGACCCTTCACAATACCCCTCCAAACCTGGACACTGAACTTCCCAAATACCCACTCAAACCCCAACACATATCCTTACCCACTCCCCCCAAAACACCAACACTAACCCTTCAGGACTCCCCAAAACCCCAACACTTTACCTTCAAAACTAACCCCCAAACCACATCACTGACCCTTCCCAACTCCCCCCAAACCCCAACACTGACCCTTCCCAACTCCCCCCCAAACCCCAACACTGACCCTTCCCAACTCACCCCTGAACCCAACACGGACCCTTGCGGACACCACCCCAAACCCCAGCACAGAACTTTCCCAACATTCCCCCCAAACCCCAACACTGAACCTTCCCAACTCCCACCCGACCCCAACACTGACCCTTCCCAACTCACCCCTGAACCCAACACGGACCCTTGCGGACACCACCCCAAACCCCAGCACAGAACTTTCCCAACATTCCCCCCAAACGCCAACACTGAACCTTCCCAACTCCCACCCGACCCCAACACTGACCCTTCCCAACTCCCCCACCCAAACCCCAACACTGACCCTTCCCACTCAACCCCTAAACCCCAACGTTGACTCTTCCCAAAACCCCACCAAACCCCACCACTGACCCTTCCTAACTCCCCCACCCAAACCCCAACAAAGACCCTTCCCAAATCGCCCACCCAAATCCCAATACTGACCCTTCACAATACCCCTCCAAACCTGGACACTGAACTTCCCAAATACCCACTCAAACCCCAACACATATCCTTACCCACTCCCCCCAAAACACCAACACTAACCCTTCAGGACTCCCCAAAACCCCAACACTTTACCTTCAAAACTAACCCCCAAACCACATCACTGACCCTTCCCAACTCCCCCCAAACCCCAACACTGACCCTTCCCAACTCCCCCCCAAACCCCAACACTGACCCTTCCCAACTCACCCCTGAACCCAACACGGACCCTTGCGGACACCACCCCAAACCCCAGCACAGAACTTTCCCAACATTCCCCCCAAACCCCAACACTGAACCTTCCCAACTCCCACCCGACCCCAACACTGACCCTTCCCAACTCACCCCTGAACCCAACACGGACCCTTGCGGACACCACCCCAAACCCCAGCACAGAACTTTCCCAACATTCCCCCCAAACGCCAACACTGAACCTTCCCAACTCCCACCCGACCCCAACACTGAACCTTCCCAACTCCCACCCGACCCCAACACTGAACCTTCCCAACTCCCCCACAACCCCAACAATGACCCTTCCCAACTCCCCCTGACCCCAACACTGACCCTTCTCAACTTCCCCCCAGACGCCAAAACTGACCCTTCCCAACTCACCCCAAACCCCGAAACTGAATCTTCCCAACTCCCCCCAAAGCCTGACACTGACCCTTCCCAACAACCCCCAACCCCATCACTGAACCTTCCCAACTCCCCCACGACCCCAACAATGACCCTTCCCAACTCCCCCTGACCCCAACACTGACCCTTCCCAACTTCCCCCCAGACACCAAAACTGACCCTTCCCAACTCCCACCCAAAGCCCAACACTGACCCTTCCCAACTCCCACCCAAAGCCCAACACTGACCCTTCCCAACACCCACCCAAACCCCAACACTGATCATTCCTGACTCGCTCCACAAGCTTGAACACTGATCTTTCCCAACTCCCCTCCCAAATCCCAACACTGACCCTTCCCAACTCCCCGCCAAACCCCAATGCTGACCCTTCCCAACTATCAACCCAAACCCCAACACTGGCCCATACCGATTCCCCCCAAAACACCAACACTGACCCTTCCGGACTCCACCCAAACCCCAACACTTTACCTTCAGAACTCCCCCCAAACCACATCAATGACCCTCCCAACACACACTAAACCACAAAACTGAACCTTCCCAACTCCCCACCCCCAAATTCCAACACTGACCGTTCCCAACTCACCCCTGACTCCAAACCTGACCCTTCCCAACTCCTCTCCAGACCCCAACACTGACCCATCCCAACTCCTCTCCAGACTCCAAACCTGACCCTTCCCAACTCCTCTCCAGACCCCAACACTGACCCTTCCCATCTCACCACAAACCCTAAAACTGAACCTTCCCAACAGCCCCCAACCCCAACACTCACCCTTCTCAACTCCCCCCAAAGCTCAACACTGACACTTCTCAACTCCTCCACAAGCCCCAACACTGACCCTTCCCAACTCCCCCTGACCCCAACATTGACTCTTCCCAACTCCACTCAAGACTCCAACACTGACCCTTCCCAACTCCTTCCCAAAACCGTACGCTGACCCTTCCCATCTACCCCCCAGACCCCAACGCTGACCCTGCCTGACTCACTCCCCAAACTCTGACACTGACCTTCCCCAATTACCCCCCAAACCCCAACACTGACACTTCCTAAATCCCCCTGGACCCCAAAACTGACCCTTCCTAACTTCCCTCGACCCCAAAAAAGACCCTTCCAAATGCCCCACGCCAAACACCAACACTGATCCTTCCCAACACCCACAAACCCCAACACTGACTCTTCCAAATACCCCACCACCAAACCCCAACACTGGCCCTTCACAACTCCCCACCCCCAAACAACAACACTGACCCTTCCCAACTCCCCCCCAAACCATATCACTGAATCTTCCCAATTCCCACTAAACCCCAACACTGACCCATCCCAACTCCCCACCCCCAAACCCCAACACTGACCCTTCCCAACTCACCCCTGATCCCAAAACTAACCCTTCCCAGCTCCCCTCCAGACCCCAATACTGACCCTTCCCAACTCCCCCAAGACCCCAACACTGACCCTTCCCAACTCCACCCCCAAACCCCAACACTGACCCTTCCCAATTCACCCCCAACCCCAAAACTGATCCTTCCCAACTCCCTCTAAACCCCAACACCAACACTGACCCATTCTCCCACAAACCCCAACACTGACCCTTCCAAACTGACCCCAAACCCCAAAACTGACACTTCCCAACTCCCACTAAAACCCAACACTGACGCTTCCCCACTCCCCCCCAAACCCCAACACTGCCCCTTCGCAACACGGCCCTCAAGCCCCAAAACTGGCCCTTCCCAAATCCTCGCCAAACCTCAACACTGACCCTTCCCAACTCCTCACCAAATCACAACACTGATCCTTCCCAACTCCTCACCAAATCACAACACTGATCCTTCCCAACTCCTCACCAAATCACAACACTGATCCTTCCCAACTCCTCACCAAATCACAACACTGATCCTTCCCAACTCCCCCTCAAACCCCAACACTGACCCTTCCCAACTCCCCTTCAAGCCACAACAATGACAATTCCCAAATCCCAGGCAAACCCCAGCACTGACCCTTCCCAACTCCCTGCCAAACCCCAACACTGACACTTACCCAGTCCCCCCAAAACACCAGCACTGACTCTTCAGGACTCCCCCAAAACCCCAACACTTTACCTTCAAAACTAACCCCCAAACCACATCACTGACCCTTCCCAACTCCCACTAAACCTCAACACTGACCCTTCCCAACTCACCCCAAACCCCAAATCCCAACACTGACCCTTCCCAACTGCCCCCTGAACCCAAACCTGGCCCTTCCGAACACCCCCAGACCCCAACACTGAACCTTCCCAACTCCCCACCCCAAACCCCAAATCTGACCATTCCCACATCCCCACCCCCAAACCCCAACATTGATCCTTCCCAACTTCCCCCTGACCCCAACACTGACCCTTCCCAACTCCCCCCAAACCCCAACCCTGATTCTTCCCAACTCCCCTCAAGCCCCCAACACTGACCCTTCCCAACTCGCCACCCCCAAACCCCAACAGTGATCCTTCCCAACTCCCCCCTGACCCCAACACTGATCCTTCCCAACTCCCCCCAAAGCCCGACACTGACCCTTCCCAGCTCCCTCCTGAACCCAACACTGACCCTTCCCAACTACCACCCAAAGCCCGACACTAACCCTTTCCAAATACCCGCCAAACCCCAAAACTGAACCATCCCAACTTCCTGTCCCAAACACAAACATTGAGCCTTCCCAACTCCACCACCAAATGCCAACACTGACTCTTCCAAACTCCCCACAAACCCCAACACTGACCCTTCCCAACTCCCACTAAACCCCGAAACTGACCCTTCCCAAATCCCCCCAAACCCCAACACTGACCCTTCCCAAATCCCCCCAAACCCCAACACTGACCCATCCCAACTATCAACCCAAACCCCAACACTGACCCTTACCGATTCCCCCCAAAACACCAACATTGACCCTTCCGGACTCCACCCAAACTCCAACAATTTACCTTCAGAACTCCCCCCAAAACCACATCACTGACCCTCCCCAACTCCCACTAAACCCCAACACTGACACTTCCCAACTCCACCCCCAAACCCCAAAACTGAACCTTCCCAACTCCCCACCCCCAAATCCCAACACTGACCATTCCCAACTCACCCCTGATCCCAACACTGACCCTTCTAAACTCCCCTCCAGACCCCAACACTGACCCTTCCCAACTCCGCCCCAGACACCAACACTGACCCTTCCCAACTCACCACAAACCCCAAAACTGAACGTTCCCAACAGCCCCAAACCCCAACACTGACCCTTCGCAACACCCCACCAAACCGCGACAATGGCCCTTCCCAATTCCACCCGTAACCCCAACACTGAACCATCCCAACTCCTCCCCTGAAACCACAACACTGACCCTTCCCAAATCCTCCCCAAACCCCAACACTGATACTTCCCAACTCCCACCAAACCCCAACACTGACCCTTCGCAACACCCCACCAAACCCCGACACTGACCCTTCCCAACTCAACCCTTACTCCAACACTGAACCATCCCAACTCCCCACCTCAAACCCCAACACTGACCCTTTCCAACATGCCCCGAAAACACAACATAGACCCTTCACATCTCCACCCTCATTCCCCAATTCTGATCCTTCCCAATTACCCCCAAACCCCAACACTGACCCTTCCCAACTCCCACCCCAAACCCCAACACTGACGCTTCCCCAAACCCCAACACTGACCCTTCCCAACTCCCACTAAACCCCGACACTGACGCTTCCCCACTCCCCTCCAAAATGCCAACATTGACCCTTCTGAACTCCCAAGCAAAGCCTCAACACGGACCCTTCCCAACTGCCCCCCAAACCCCAACACTGACCCTTCGCAACACCCCACCAAACCGCGACAATGGCCCTTCCCAATTCCACCCGTAACCCCAACACTGAACCATCCCAACTCCTCCCCTGAAACCACAACACTGACCCTTCCCAAATCCTCCCCAAACCCCAACACTGATACTTCCCAACTCCCACCAAACCCCAACACTGACCCTTCGCAACACCCCACCAAACCGCGACAATGGCCCTTCCCAATTCCACCCGTAACCCCAACACTGAACCATCCCAACTCCTCCCCTGAAACCACAACACTGACCCTTCCCAAATCCTCCCCAAACCCCAACACTGATACTTCCCAACTCCCACCAAACCCCGACACTGACCCTTCCCAACTCCACCCATAACCCCAACACTGAACCAGCCCAACTCCCCCCTCAAACCCCAACACTGACCCTTCCCAAATCCTCGCCAAACCCCAACACTGACCCTTCCCAACTCCCACTAAACCCCAACATTGACCCTTCCCAACTCCTCACCAAACCACAACACTGACACTTCCCAACTCCCCCTGAACCCCAAAACTGACCCTTCCCAACTCCCCACCCAAATCACAACAATGACCTTTCCGAACTCCCCCAAACCCCAACACTGACCCTTCCCAACTCCCACTAAACCCCAACACTGACCCTTCCCAACTACCCTCCCAAAACCCAACACTGACCCTTCCCAACTCCCACTAAACCCCAACACTGATCCTTACCAACTACCCCCTAACCCCAACACTGACCCTTTGCAACTCCCCCCAAACCCCAACACTTAACCTTCCCAACTCCCCTCCAGACTCCAACACTGACACTTCCCAACACCCCCCAGACCCCGACATTGACTCTTCCCAACTCCCCCCCAAACCCCAACACTGAACCATCCCAACTCCCCCCTCAAACCCCAACACTGACCATTTCCAAAGCCTCCCCAAACCCCAACAGTGACCCTTCCCAACTCCTCACCAAACCACAACACTAATGCTTCCCAACTCCCCTACCCAAGCCCCAAACTGACCATTCTCAAATCCGCGGCTAAACTCAGCACTGACTCTTCACAACACCCCCTGAAACCACAACATAGACACTTCCCATCTCCACCCCCAGTCCTCAATACTGATCCTTCCCAACTATCCCCAAATCCCAATGCTGACCTCTTCCCAACTCCCACCCAAAACCCAACACTGACCCTTCTCGACTCCCCCACAAACACCAACACTGACCATTTCTGACTTGCCCAACAACCACAAAACTGACCCTTAGAAACTTCCCCCAAAACCCAACACTGAAACTTCCCAACTCCCCCTGAACCCCAGCACTGACACTTCCCAACTCCCCCTGAACCCCAAAACTGACCCCTCCCAACTCCACAACCTAAACACCAACACTGATCCTTCCTAACTCCACCCCCAACCTCCAAAACTGACCCTTCCGAACTGTCCCCGCAAAACCGCGACAGTGACCCTTCCCAATTTCCCCCAAACCCCAACACTGACCTTACCAACTCCCATTAAACACCAACACTGACCTATCCGCTACTCCCCCCAAACTCCAACACTGACCCTTCCGAACTCATCCCCAAAACTCCAACACTGACCCTTCCCAACTCCCAATAAACCCCAAAACTGACCCTTCCCATCTCCCCCCAACCTCCAACACTGAACCTTCAGAAATCCCCCGCAAAACCTCAACATGGACCCTTCCCAACAAACACCCAAACCCTAACACTGACCCTTTGCAACTCCCCCCCAAGCACCAACACTGACCCTTCCTAATTCACCCCCCAAACACTGAGCCTATACAACTCCACCCAACCCCAACAGTGACCCTTCACAACTCCCCCCTGAAACCCCAACACTGAACCATTGCAACACCCCCCAAAACCCCGACATTAACCCTTCAAACTATCTGCAAACTCCAACACTGACCCTTCCAAACTCCCCACCAAAACCCCAAAACTGACCCTTCCCAAGTGACCCCCAAACCACAACACTGACCATCCCAACACCACTCCAAACCCTGACACTGACTCTTCCCAACTCCCCACAAAACCACAACATTGACTCTTCCCAACTCCCCCCAAGACCAACACTGACCCATCCCAACTTCCCTCCCAACACCAACACTGAACTTCCCAACTCCCCCCAAATCACATCACTGACCCTTCCCAACTCACCCCAAACCCCCACACTGACCTTTCCCAACGCCCCCCACAAACACCAACTCTGACCCTTCCCATCTCCCCCCCAAACCCCAACACTGACACTTCCCAAATCCCCACCCACAAACCCCAAAGCTGACACTTTCCAAATCCCCACCCCCAAACCCCGACAATGACCCTTCCCAACTCGCCCCAAACCCCCACACTGACCTTTCCCAACGCCCCCCACAAACACCAACTCTGACCCTTCCCATCTCCCCCCCAAACCCCAACACTGACACTTCCCAAATCCCCACCCCCAAACCCCAAAGCTGACACTTTCCAACTCCCCACCCCCAAACCCCAACAATGACCCTTCCCAACTCGCCCCAAACCCCCACACTGACCTTTCCCAACGCCCCCCACAAACACCAACTCTGACCCTTCCCATCTCCCCCCCAAACCCCAACACTGACACTTCCCAAATCCCCACCCCCAAACCCCAACACTGACCCTTCCCAACTACCCCCAGACCCCAACAGTGACCCTTCCCAAACCCCGACACTGAACCTTCCCATCTCCCCGCCCAAACCCCAGCACTGACCCTTCCAAACTCCCGCCCTGACCCCAACACCAACCCTTCCCAACTCCCCACAAACCCCAAATCTGACCCTACCCAATTCCCCCCAATGCCCAACACTGACGCTTCCCAACTCCCTCCCAAACCCCAACATTGACCCTTCCCAACTCCCCACAAACCCCAAATCTGACCCCACCCAACTCCCCCAATGCCCAACACTGACCCTTCCTAACACCCCCAAAACCCTATACTGACCCTTCCCAACTCCCTGCATCCCAAAAACTGACCCTTCCAAACTCCCCCCAAACCCTGACACTGACCCTTCCTAATTCCCCCCAAACCCAAACACTGAACATTCCCAACTCCCCTCCCAAACCACAACACTGACCCTTCCCAACTCCCCCAATACCCAATACTGACCATTCCCAACTCTCCCACTAAACCCCAACACTGACCCTTCACAACTCTCCCCCAAATCCCAACACTGACCCTTCCCAACTCCACCCCCAAACCCCAACACTGACCCTTCCCAACTCCTCCCCCAAACCCCAACACTGACCCTTCACAACTCTCCCCCAAACCCCAACACTGACCCTTCACAACTCCACTCCAATCCCCAACACCGAACCTTCCCAACTCCCCACAAACCCTATCACTGTCCCTTCCCAGCTCCAGACCAAAACCCAACACTGAGCCTTCCCAACTCCTCCCAAGACAACAACACTAACCCTTCCCAACTACACCCAAACCCCAAAGCTGACCCTTCGCAACAACCCGCAAATTCCAACACTGCCCCTTCCCAACTCCGCACCCCAAATCCCAACACTGCCCCTTCCCAACTCCACCCCCAAACCCCAACACTGCCCCTTCTCAACTCCACCCCAAACCATGACATTGACCCTTCCCACCTCCACAATGACCCCAACACTGACCCTTCCCAACTCCCCCCAAACCCCAACACTGACCCTTTCGATCTCCCCCCAAAACTCCAACACTGATCCTTCCCAACTCCCCCCCAAACCCCAACACTGACCCTTCCCAACTCCATCCCAAACCATGACACTGACCCTTCCCAACTCCCCACAAACCCCAAATCTGACCCTACCCAATTCCCCCCAATGCCCAACACTGACGCTTCCCAAATCCCCCCCAAACCCCAACACTGACCCTTTCAAACTCCCCCCAAACCCCAACACTGACCCTTTCGATCTCCCCCCAAAACTCCAACACTGATCCTTCCCAACTCCCCCCCAAACCCCAACACTGACCCTTCCCAACTCCATCCCAAACCATGACACTGACCCTTCCCAACTCCCCACAAACCCCAAATCTGACCCTACCCAATTCCCCCCAATGCCCAACACTGACGCTTCCCAAATCCCCCCCAAACCCCAACACTGACCCTTTCAAACTCCGCCCAAAACCCCAACACTGACCCTTCCCAACTGCCCCCCAAACGCCAACAATGACCCTCTGCACCTCCCCCCAAACCCCAACACTGACCTTTCCCATCTCCCCCATACTCCGACAATGAGCATGCCCAACTCCCCCCCAAACCCCAACACTGACCCTTCACAACTTCCCCCCAACCCCAACACTGACCCTTCCTAATGCCCCCTGTCAAACCCCAGCAATGACTTTTCCCAAATCCCTCCTCAAACCAAAACACTGACATTTCCCAACTGTCTTCCCAAACCCCGACACTGACCTTTCCCAACTAACTCCATAAACCCCGACATTGACCCTTCCCAACTCCCCCAAAGCCAACACTGATGGTTCCCAACGACCCCCAAAACCCAATGCTGACCCTTCCCAACACCCCCCTACACCCCAACACTGACGCTTCCCGATAACCCCCCAAACACCAACACAGACCATTCCCGACTCCCTGCCAAACCCCAAAAATGACCCTTCCAAGCTCCCCCCAACACCAACACTGAAACTTCCCACACCCCCCTCAAACCCCAGCAATGACCTTTCCCAAATCCCACCCCAAAGCCCAACACTGACCCTTCCCAACTCCCCCCAAACCCCTGACCTTTCCCAATTCCCACCCAATGCCCAATACTGACCATTCCCAACTGTCCCACTAAACCCAACACTGACCCTTCCCAACTCCACCCAAACCCCAACACTGACACTTCCCAACTCCACCACGATCCCAGCTCTGACAATTCCGAACTCCCCCACAAACAGCAAAACTGACGATTCCCGTCTCCCCCACAAACACCAACACTGACCCTGAGCAACTCCCCCAAACCCCAAAACTGACACTTCCCAATTCCCCCTGAACCCCAACACTGACCCTTCCCAACTCCCCATCCCCAAACCCCAACACAGACCCTTCCCAAATCTGCCCCCAACCCCAACACTGACCCTTCCCAACTCCCCCTCCAAACCCGAACACTGACCCTTCCCAACTCCCCACCTACAAACCCCAAATCTGACCCGTCCCAACTCCGCACCCAAACCCCAAAACTGACCCTTCCCAACTCCGCCCCCAAACCCCAACACTGACCCTTCCCAATTCCTCCACAAACACCAATACTGACCCTGAGCAAGTCCTCCCCAAAACCCCAACACTGCCAATTCCCAACTCTACCTGGACCCAAACACTGACCCATCCCAACTCCCCCCCAAACTCCAAAACTGACCCTTCCCAACACCCCACAAACCCCAAATCTGACCCTACCCAATTCCCCCCCAAAGCCCAACACTGACCCTTCCCAACTCTCCATCGAGACCCCAAGACTGAACCTTCCCATCTCCACGCCAACCCCCAACACTGACCCTTCACAACTACCCCTCAAAGACCAACACTGACTGTTCCCGACACCCCTCCAAACCCCAAATCTGACCCTTCCCAACTCCCCTCCGAATCCCCAACACAGACCTTTCCCAACTCCCACTATTCTCCAACACTTACCCTTCCAACTCCCCAACTCCAAACCCCATCACTGACCCTTCCCAACTCCACCCCGAAACCCCAACACTGACTCTTACCAACTCCCCCCGACCCCAACACAGACTCATCCCAATTCCCCCCCAGACCCCACCACTGACCCTTCCTGTCTCTCCCCAAACCCCACCACTGACCCTTCCTGTCTCTCCCCAAACCCCAGCACTGACCCTTCCAAACTCACCAAAAAACCCCAACACCTACACTTCCCAACTCCCCCCCAAACCCCAATGCTGAACCTATCTAACTCCACCCCCCCCAAGCACCGATACTGATCCTTCCCAACTCCCACTAAACACCAACACTCACACTTCCCATCTCCCCACCCCCAAACCCGAACACTGAGCCTTCCCAATTACCCTCAAACCACAATGCTGACCCTTCCCAACACCGCCCTAAACCCCAACACTGACCCTTACCGACGGCACCCCCAAACAGCAACACTGACTATTCCCGTCTCCCTCCAAACACCAACACTGACCCAGAGCAACTCCGCCACCAAACCCCAAAACTGATACTTCTCAATTCCCCCTGAACCCCATCACTGACCCTTCCCAACTCCGCACCCCAAACCCCAACACTGACCCTTCCCAACTCCACCCCAAACCATGAAACTAGCCCTTCCCAACGCCCCCCAAGCCAACACTGAACCTTCCCAACTACCCCTCAAAGCCAAACGCTAACCCTTCCCAACACCCCCTCAAACCCCAACAATGACTCTTCATAACTCCCCCCAAGCACCAACACTGACTATTCTGGACTCACCCCCAAAACCCAACACTGACCCTTCCCAACACCCCCCCAAACCACAACACTGACCCTTCCCAACACCCCCCCAAACCACAACACTGACACTTCTGAACTCCCCCCCAAACCCCGACACTGACCCTTCCCACCTCCCCCTAAACCCAACACAGACCCTTGCCAACTCCCCTCCCAAATCACAACAATGACCCTTACCAACTCGCCTCCCAAACCCCAACACTGACCCTTCCCAACACCCCCGAAACCCCGACACTGACCCTTCCCAACTCCCCGCAACCCCAACACTAACCCTTCCCAATTCCCCCCAAAACCAAACGCTGAACCTTTCCAACTCCCCTCCCAAACCCCAACACTGACACTTCCCAAAACCCCCCAAACCACAACACGGACCCTTCCCAACTCGCCGCAATGCCCAATACTGACCATTGCCAACTCTCCCACTAAACCCCAACACTGACCCTTCCCAACTCCCCCCAAACCCCAACACTGACCCATCCCAATTCCCCCTCAAACACCAACACTGACCCTTCACATCTCCCCCACGAACCCCAACATTGAACCTTGCCAACTCCCACCCACAACCCCAACGCTGACCCTTCCCAACACCCTCGAAACTGGCCTTTCCCAACTCCCCACAAACCAAACACTGACCCTTCCCAATTCACCCCAAACCCAAACAGTGACCCTTTGCAACTCCCCTCCCAAACCCCAACACTGACCCTTCTCAACTCCTGCCCCAAACCCTAACACTGACCCTTCTGAACTCTTCCCCTAACCCCAATACTGACCCCTCCCAACTCTCCCAATGCTCAACACTGACCCTTCCCAACTCCTCCCAAGACAACAACACTAACCCTTCCCAACTACACCCAAACCCCAAAGCTGACCCTTCGCAACAACCCCCAAATTCCAACACTGCCCCTTCCCAACTCCGCACCCCAAATCCCAACACTGCCCCTTCCCAACTCCACCCCCAAACCCCAACACTGCCCCTTCCCAACTCCACCCCCAAACCACAACACTGCCCCTTCCCAACTCCACCCCAAACCACGACACTGACCCTTCCCACCTCCACAACGACCCCAACACTGACCCTTCCCAACTCCCCCCAAACCCCAACACTGACCCTTTTGATCTCCCCCCAAAACTCCAACACTGATCCTTCACAACTCCCCCCCAAACCCCAATGCTGACCCTTCCCAACTCCATCCCAAACCACGACACTGACCCTTCCCAACTCCCCACAAACCCCAAATCTGACCCTGCCCAATTCCCCCCAATGCCCAACACTGACGCTTCCCAAATCCCCCCCAAACCCCAACACTGACCCTTTCAAACTCCCCCCAAAACCCCAACACTGACCCTTCCCAAATGCCCCCAAAACCCCAACAATGACCCTCCGCAGCTCCCCCCAAACCCCAACACCGACCCTTCCCATCTCCCCCATACCCCAACAATGAGCATGCCCAACTCCCCCCCAAACCCCGAAACTGACCCTTCCCAATTCCTCCCAAAACTAAACGCTGACCCTTTCCAACTCCCCTCCCAAACCCCAACACTGAACCTTCCCAACTCCCCCCAAACCCCAACACTGACCCTTCCCAACTCCACCCCCAAACCCCAACAGTGACCCGTCCCAACTCCACCCCGAAACCCCAATTCTGACTCTTACCAACTCACACCCCGAACCCAACACTGACCCATCCCAATTCCCCCTCAAACACCAATACTGACCCTTCCCATCTCCAACACAAAACCCAACACCGAACCTTGCCAACTCCCACCCACAACCCCAATGCTGACCCTTCCCAAAACCCCCGAAACCCCGACACTGGCCCTTCCCAACTCCCCACAAACCAAACACTGACCCTTCCCAATTAACCCCAAACCCAAACACTAATCCTTTGCAACTCCCCTCCCAAAACCCAACACTGACCCTTCCCAACTCCTGCCCCAAACCCTAAAACTGACCCTTCTGAACTCCTCCCCTAACCCCAACACTGACCCTTCCCAACTCCCCCAAACCCCAACACTGACCCGTCCCAACTCCACCCCAAAACCCCAATACTGACTTTTACCAACTCACCACACGACCCCAACACAGACCCATCCCAACTCCCCCAAAACCCCAACAGTGAACCTACCCAACTCCCCCTCAAACACCAACACTGACCCTTCCCATCTCCCCCGCAAACCCAAACACTGAACCTTGCCAACTCCCACCCACAAACCGCAGCACTGACCATTCCCAACTCCCCCCCAAACCTGAACACTGACCCTTCACAACTCCCCCCAAACCCCAACACTGACCTTTCCCAACTACACCCCAAAACCCAACAATGACCCTTCCCAACTCCTCCCAAGACAACAACACTGACCCTTCCCAACTACACCCAAACTCCAAAGCTGACCCTTTGCAACAATCCCCAAAGGCCAACGCTGACCCTTCCCAATTCAACCCCCAAATCCCAACACTGCCCTTTCCCAACTCCACCCCAAATCCCAACACTGACCCTTCTGAACTCCACCCCCAAACCCCAACAATGCCCCTTCCCAACTCCACCCCCAAACCCCAACACTGACCCTTCCGAACTCCACCCAAACTCCAAAATTGACCCTTCCCAACTCCCCAACCCCAAACCCCAACAATGATCCTTCCCAACTCCCCCAAACCCCAAAACTGACACTTCCCACTCCACCCAAACCACAACACTGACCCTTCCCAACTCCACTATGACCCCAACACTGACCCTTCCCAACTGCACCCCCAAACCCCAACAATGACCCTTCGCAACTCCACCCTACACCATGAAACTAGCCCTTCCCAACTCCCCCTCAAATCCCAACAATGACTCTTCCCAACTCCCCCCAAGCACCAACACTGACCATTCCGGACTCAACACAAAAAACAAAAAGCTGACCCTTAGCAACTCCCCCCAAACCCCGACACTGACCATTCCCAACACGCCCCCAAACCCTGACACTGACCATTCTCAACTCCCCCTCAAACTCTATCATTAAACATTCCCAACTCCCCCCACAAAGACCAACACTGACACTTTGAAACTCCCCTCCAACTCCAACACTGATCTTTCCCAACTCCCTCCTCAAACCCCAGCAATGAACTTTCCCAAATCCCCCCTCACACCCCAACACTGACCCTGCCCAACTCCCCCTCAAACAAAAACACTGACCCTTCCCAACAACCCCCCAAACCACAAAACTGAACCTTCCCAACAGTCCCCAAACCACAACACTGACAATTCCAAACTCCACCCAAACACCAACACTGACCTTTCCCAAATCCCCCCAAACCCAAACAATGACCCTTCCCAAATCCCCCCCAAACCCCGACACTAACCCTTCCGACCTCCCACCAAACCCAACACAGACCCTTACCAACTCCCCTCCCAAACCCCAACACTGACCCTTCCCAACACCCCCAAAACCCTGACACTGACCCTTCCCAACTCCCCGCAAACCAAACACTGACCCTTCCCAACTCCCCTACCAAACCCCAACACTGACCCTTCCCAACACCCCCGAAACCCCGACACTGACCCTGCCCAACTCCCCACAACTCCAACACTAACCCTTCCCAATTCCCCCCAAAACGAAATGCTGACCCTTTCCAACTCCCCTCCCAATCCCCAACACGGACACTTCCCAACACCCCCAAACCACAACATGGACCCTTCCCAACTACCCCCAATGCCCAATACTGACCATTCCCAACTCTCCCACTAAAACCAAACACTGACACTTCCCAACTCCCCCCAAACCCCAACACTGACCCTTCCCAACTCCACCACGAAACCCCAATACTGACTCTTACCAACTCACCCCCGACCCCAACACTGACCCATTCCAACTCCCCTCCAGACCCCAACAGTGACCCTTTCCAACTCCCCCTCAAACACCAACACTGACCCTTCCCAACACCATTCCAAAACCACAACACTGACCCTTCCCAACTCCACTCCCAAACCCCAACACTGACCCGTCCCAACTCTACCCCGAAACCGCAATAATGACTCTTACCAACTCACCACCTGAGCCCAACACGCACCCATCCGAACTCGCCCCAAGACCCCAACAGTGACCCTTCCCAACTCCCCCTCAAACACCAACACTGACCCTTCCCATCTCCCCGCAAACCCCAACACCGAACCTTGCCGACTCCCACCCACAAACCCCAGCACTGACCATTCCCAACTCCCCCCCAAAACCAACACTGCCCCTTCCCATCTCCTCCCAAGACAACAACACTGACCCTTCCCAACTACACCCAAACCCCAAAGCTGACCCTTCACAACAACCCCCAAAGGCCAATGCTGACCCTTCCCAACTCCACCCCCAAACCCTAACACTGCCCATTCCCAACTCCACCCCCAAACCCCAACACTGACCCTTCTGAACTCCACCCAAACTCCAAAATTGACCCTTCCCAACTCCCCAACCCCAAACCCCAAACAATGATCCTTCCCAACTCCCCCCCAAACCCCAACACTGACCCTTCCCAACACCCCCACAAACCCCAACACTGACACTCCTGAACTCCCCCCGAATGCCCCAACACTAAACCTTCCCAAATACCCCACAAACCCCAACACTGACCCATTCCAATGCCCCCCAAACCCTCATACTGATGCTTTGCAACACCCCCAAACCCTGACATTGACCCTTCCCAACTCCCCCCAAAAACCCCAACACTGACCATTCCCAACTTGCCCCCACCAAACCCCAACACTGTCCCTTCACAACTCCCCCCCAAAACCCCAACACTGACACTTCCCAACTCCCCACACCCAAACCCGAACAATGACCCTTCCCAACTCCACCCCCAAACCCCAACACTGACCCTTCCCAACACCCCCACAAACAGCAAAACTGAAGATTCCCGTCTCCCCCACAAACACCAACACTGACACTGAGCAATTCCCCCCAAACCCTAGCACTGACCCTTCCCAGCTCCACCACCAAACACCAACACTGACCTTTCCCACTCTCCCACAAACACCAACACTGACCCTTCCCAACTTCCCAACCCAAACCCCAACACTGACCCTTCCCAACTCCCCCAAAACCCCTGACCCTTCCCAATTCCCCCCAATGCTCAATACTGACCATTCCCAACACCCCCACAAAAGCCCAAAACTGACCCTTCTCAACTCCACCCCAAACCCCAACACTGACCATTCCCAACTCCCCCCCAAACCTGAACACTGACCCTTCACAACTCCCCCCAAACCCCAACACTGACCTTTCCCAACTACACCCCAAAACCCAACACTGACCCTTCCCAACTCCTCCCAAGACAACAACACTGACCCTTCCCAACTACACCCAAACTCCAAAGCTGACCCTTCGCAACAATCCCCAAAGGCCAACGCTGACCCTTCCCAATTCAACCCCCAAATCCCAACACTGCCCTTTCCCAACTCCACCCCAAATCCCAACACTGACCCTTCCCAACTCCACCCCCAAACCCCAACACTGACCCTTCCCAGCTACACCCAAACCCCAACACTGACCCTTCCCAGCTACACCCAAACCCCAACACTGACCCTTCGTGAAAACCCCCAAAGCCCAACACTGACCCTTCCCGAGTCACCACCAAACACCAACAGTGTCCATTCCCGTCTACCCCCAAACCCCAACATTGACCCTGAGAAATTCCCCGCCAAACCACAACACTCACACTTCCCAACCCTCCCTAAACCCCTGCACTGAACTTCCCAACTCCCCCACAAACAACAACACTGACCCATCCGAACCCCACCCCAAACCCCAACACTGACCCTTGCAAACTCCCCTCCCAAACCCCAACACTGACCATTCCCAAATCCCCCAAACACCAACACTGACTCTTCCCAACTCCCCCACAAACCCCAACACTGACCCTTCCGAATTCCACCCAAACCCCGACACTGACCCTTCACAACTCCACCCCCAAACCCCAACACTGACCCTTCACAACTACCTCCCAGACCGCAACACTGACCCTTCACAACTACCTCCCAGATCACAACACTGATCCTTCACAACTACCTCCCAGACCACAACACTGACCCTTCCCAAAACCCCCCAAACCCCAACACTGACCCTTCCCAAAACCTCACAAACCACATGCTGACCCTTCCAAACTCCATCCCCAAACCCCAACACTGACCCTTCCCAACTCCCCCTGAACCCTTGCACTGAACTTCCCAACTCCCCCCAAACAACAACACTGACCCTGAGAAATTCCCCGCCAAACCCCAACACTCACACTTCCCAACTCCCCCTAAACCCCTGCACTGAACTTCCCAACTCCCCCCCAAACAACAATACTGACCCTTTTGAACTCACCCCAAAACCCCAACACTGACCCTTCCCAACTGCCCTCCAAACCCCGACAATGACCCTCTGCACCTCCCCCCACAAACCCCAAACTGACCCTTCCCAACTCCACCCCAAACCCCAACACTGACCCTTCCAAACTCCACCCCAAACCCCAACACTGAACCTTCCCAACTCCCACTAAGCCCCAACACTGACCCTTCCCAACTCCCACTAAGCCCCAACACTGACCCTTCCCAACTCCCCACCTCAAACCCCAACACTGACCCTTCCCAACTCCCACTAAGCCCCAACACTGACCCTTCCCAACTCCCCACCTCAAACCCCAACACTGACCCTTCCAAACTCCACCCCAAACCCCAACACTGACCCTTCCCAACTCCCCCTGAACCCTTGCACTGAACTTCCCAACTCCCCCCAAACAACAACACTGACCCTGAGAAATTCCCCGCCAAACCCCAACACTCACACTTCCCAACTCCCCCTAAACCCCTGCACTGAACTTCCCAACTCCCCCCCAAACAACAATACTGACCCATCCCAACCCCACCCCAAACCCCAACACTGACCCTTGCAAACTCCCCTCCCAAACCCCAACACTGACCATTCCCAAATCCCCCAAACACCAACACTGACTCTTCCCAACTCCCCCCCAAACCCCAACACTGACCCTTCCCAACTACCCCCCAAACCCCAATGCTGACCCTTCCCAAAACCCCACAAACCCCAATGCTGACCCTTCCCAAAACCCCACAAACCACAATGCTGACCCTTCCCAACTCCCCGCCAAACACTAACACTGTCCGTTCCCAACTCCCCCCAAACCCCAACACTGACGCTTCCCAACTGCCCCCCAAACCCTGACAATGACCCTACCCAACTCCCCCCACAAACCCCAAACTGACCCTTCCCAACTCCACCCCAAAACCCCAACACTGACCCTTCCCAACTGCCCCCCAAACCCTGACAATGACCCTACCCAACTCCCCCCACAAACCCCAAACTGACCCTTCCCAACTCCACCCCAAAACCCCAACACTGACCCTTCCCAACTGCCCCCCAAACCCTGACAATGACCCTACCCAACTCCCCCCACAAACCCCAAACTGACCCTTCCCAACTCCACCCCAAAACCCCAACACTGACCCTTCCCAACTGCCCCCCAAACCCTGACAATGACCCTACCCAACTCCCCCCACAAACCCCAACATGACCCTTCCCAACTCCACCCCAAAACCCCAACACTGACCCTTTCGATCTCCCCCCAAACCCCAACACTGACCCATCCCAACTCCCCCAAACCCTCATGCTGACCCTTTGCAACTCCCCCCCAAACCCTGACATTGACCATTCACAACTCCCCCCAAAACCCCAACACTGACACTTACCAACTCTGCCCCCAAACCACAACAATGACCCTTACCGACTACACACCCAAACACTAACACTGACCATTCCCGTCTTGCCCCCAAACCCAAAACTGACCATGAGCAACTCCCCCCAACCTCAACACTTCCCCTTGCCAACTCTCCACCCCAAACCACAACACTGACCCTTCCCAACTTCACCCCAAACCCCAACACCGACAGTTCCCAAGTCCCCCGAACTCCAACACTGATCCTTCCCAACTCCTCACCCCAAACCCCAACACTGACCCTTCCCATCTCCCCCTCAAACCTCAACACTGACCCTTACTGCCTATCCACCCAAACACCAACAATGACCCTTCCCGGCTCCCCACAAACCCCAAATCTGACCCTTACCAACTCCTTGCCAAACCCCAATACTGACCCTACCCACTCCCACTAAACCGCAGCACTGACCCGTCCTAACTCCCGCCCAATCCTGACACTTTCCCTTCCCAACTCCCCCATAAACCCCAACATTGACCCTCCTGAACTCCCACCCAAAGACCCAAAACACTGACCCTTCCCAACTGCATGCTCAAACCCCAACACTGACCCTTCCCAACTCCACCCCCAAACCCCGATACTGAGCCTTAGCAATACCCCCGCAAACCCCAACACTGACCCTTACCGACTAACCCCCCAAACAACAACACTGACCCTTCCCAACTCCACCCAAACCCCAACTCTGATCCTTCCAAACGCCCCGCCCAAACCCCATTACTGACCTTCCCAACTCCCAACAAACCCCTAAACTGACCCGTCCCAACACCACTCCAAACCCCAACACTGACCCTTCCCAACTCCACCCCAAACCCCAAACCTGACCCTTCCCAACTCCCCACCCCAAACCACAACACTGACCCTCCCCAACTCCAGCCCCAAAACCCAAAACTGCCCCTTCCCAACTCCTCACCCAATCCCCAACACCGGACCTTCCGAACACTATCCAAACCCCAACACTGTCACTGCCCAGCTACCCAGCCCCAAACCCCAACACTGACCCTTCCCAACTCCACCATGACTCCAACACTGACCCTTCCCAACTCCACCATGACCCCAACACTGACCCTTCCCAACTCCCCATCAAACCCCAACACTGACCCTTCCCAACTCCACCATGACCCCAACACTGACCCTTCCCAACTCCACCATGACCCCAACACTGACCCTTCCCAACTCCACCCCAAAGCCCAACACTGACACTTCCCAACTCCACCCCAAAGCCCAACACTGACACTTCCCAACTCCCCACCCCAAACCCCAACACTGACCCTTCCCAACGACCACCCCAGACCCCCACACCGCCACTTCCCAACTCCCCCCAAGGCCAACTACCCTTGCCAACTATCCCCAAAGCCCAAAGCTGACCCTTCCCAACACCCTCCTAAACCCCAACAATGAACCTTCCCAACTCCCCCCAAAACACCAACACTGACCATTCCCGACTCATCCCCAAACACCGGCACTGACCCTTCCCAACTCCCCCCACAAACACAAGTACTGACCCTTCTCAAATCCCCACTCAAACCCCAACACAGACGCTTCCCAACTCCCCACCAAACCACAACACTCACCCTTCCCAACTCCCCACCAAACCACAACACTGACCCTTCACAACTCCCGCCCTAACCCCAACACTGGCCGTACCCAACACACCCCAAACACCAAAACTTCCCAACTCCCCTCCAAAACCCCAACACAGACCCATCCCAACTCCCACTAATCCCCAACACTGACCCTTCCTAAGTCCCCACCTCCAAACCCCATCACTGACCCTTCCCAACTTCCACTAACCTCCAACACTTACTCTTCCCAACTCCACCCCAAGACCACAGCACTGACTGTTCCCAACTCATCCCCAGACCCAAACACTGACCCGTCCCAACTCCCCCAAACAATGACACTGACCCTTCCCATCTGCCCCCCAACCCCATCCCTGACCCTTCCATAATCCCCACAAAACCCCAACACCTACCCTTCCCTACTCCCCCTCAAACACCAACACCGAACATACACATCTCCACCCGCCAAGCCCCGACACTGACCCTTCCCAACTCCCACTAAACCCCAACACTAACCCTTCCAAACCACAACCCAAATCCCAACACTGACCCTTCCCAACTCCCCCCCCAAACCCCGACACTGACACTTCCCAACTTGCCCCAAACCCCGACATTGAACCTACACAACTACCCCCCAAGGCCTGATACTGACCCTTCCCAACTCCCAATAAACCCCAACACTGACCCTTCCCAACTCACCCCCAGACACCAAAACTGACCATTCCTGTCTCCCCACTGGACCCCAACACTGACCCTGAGCAACTCACCCCAAACCCCAACACTGACACTTCCCAACTCACCCTGAACCCCAACACTGACCCTTCCCAACTCCAACCCCAAACCCCAACAATGACCCTTCCGAACTCCCACCAAATCCCAACATTGACCATTCCCAAATCCACCACAACACCAACACTGACCCTTCACAACTTCCCCCAAGCCATCACTGATCCTACCCAACTAACCTCCAAGCCTACACTGACCCTACCCAACTCCCCCCAAAGCCCAACGCTGACCCTTCCCAATGCAACCCCAAACACTGTAAATAAACCTTCCCTACTCCCCCCACAAACACCAACACTGACCCTACAAAACTCCCCCCAAAACCCCAACACTGACCCTTCCCAACTGCACCCTCAAACCCTGAAACTGACCCTTCCCAACTCCCGCCCGAACCCCAACACTGACCCTTCCCAACAACCCCACAAACCACAACACTGACCATTCCCATCTCCCTCCCCAAACCCCAACACTGACCCTTCCCAACTAACCACCCCCAAACCCCAACACTGACCATTCCCAACTAACCACCCCCAAACCCCAACACTGATCCTACTCAACTCCACCATGAATGCAAAACTGATTCTTCCCAACTGCTCCCAAAACCCCAACACTGACCTTACCCAACTCCCCACCCCCAAACCCCAACACCGAACATTCCCAACTCCTACACCAAACCCCAGCACTGACACTTCCCAACTCCCCCAGACAACAACACTGACCCTTCCCAACTCCCCACCCCCAAACCCCAACACCGAACATTCCCAACTCCAACCCTAAACCCCAGCACTGACACTTCCCAACTCCCCCAGACCACAACACTGACCCTTCCCAACTCCCACCAGACCACAACACTGACCCTTCCCAACTCCCACCAGACCACAACACTGACCCTTCCCGACGCTCACCAGACCACAACACTGACCCTTCCCAACTCCCCACAGACCATAACACTGACCCCTCCCAGCTACCCCCCAAACCCCAATGGTGACCCTTCCTGACTCCACCCCAAACACCAAAACTGACCATTCGGGTCTTCCCCCCAAACCCTAACACTGACCCTTCTGAACTACATCCCCAAAAGCCCAACACTGACCCTTCCCAACTCCCCACCCCCAAACTCCAACACTGAACATTCCCAACTCCAACCCCAAACCCCAACACTGACCCTTCCCAACTCCCCACCCCCAAACCCCAACACTGACCCTTCCCAACTCCACCACGACCCCAACACTGACCCTTCTCAACTCCTCCATGACCCCAACACTGACTCTTCCCAACTCCTCCTCCATGACCCCAACACTGACCCTTCTGAACTACACCCCCAAACCCCAACACTGGCCCTTCCCAACTCCTCCATGACCCCAACACTGTCCCTTCATAACTACCCCCCAAACCCCAATACTGACCCGACCCAACTCCCCACCACCAAACCCCAACACTGACCCTTCCCAACTCCACCCCCAAACCCCAGCACTGACCCTTCCCAACTCACCCCAGACCACAAGACTGACCCTTCCCAACTACCACCCAAAACCCAATGGTAACCCTGCCCAACACCCCCCCAAACCCCAACACTGACCCTTCCCAACACCCCCCAAACCCCAACACTGGCCCTACCTGAATACACCCCCAACAACAACACTGACCATTCCCATCTCACTCCCAAGCCCCAACACTGACCCTTCCCAACTCAACCCACAACCCCCAGCGCTAACCCTTCCCAACAACCCCCAAAACACCAACATTGACAATTCCCATCTCCCCTCCAAACCCCAACACTGACCCTGAGCAATTCTCCACCAAACCCCAACACTGACATTTCCCAACTCCTCCTGAGCCCCAACACTGACCCTTCCCAACTCCACCCCCAAACCCCAACACTGACCCTTCCCAACTCCACCCCCAAACCCCAGCACTGACCCTTCCCAACTCCGCCCCCAAACCCCAATACTGACCCTTCCCAACTCCACACCCAAACCCCAACACTGACCATTCACAACTCCCCACCAAACCAAAACACTGACCCTTCACAACTCCCCCCAAACCCCAACATTGACCCTTCCCAACTCCCCACCCTCAAATCCCAACACTGACCCATCCCAATTCCCCCTCAGACCACAACACTGACTCATCCCAACTACCCCACAAACCCCAACGCTGACCTTTCCCAACACTCCCAAACCCCAACACCGACCCTTCTCGACTCCCCCCAAACACTGATCATTCCCGTTTCCCACCCAAACCCCAACACTAACATTTCCCAACACCCCCTGAACCCCATCACTGACACTTACGAACTCCCGACCCCAAACCCCAAAAATGACTCTTCCCAACTCCCCCCCCAACACCAACACTGAGCATTCCCGACTCACCCCAAAACACCAACACTGACCCTTCTCAACTCCCCCCAAACCCCAACACTGACCTTTCCCAACTCTCCCCGACCTCAACACTGACCCTTCCCAACTCCCCCGAAACCCCAACACTGACCTTTCTGAACTCCCCCCAAAGCCCAAATCTGACCTTTCCCAACTCCCCCCAAACCCCAACACTGACCCTTCCCACCTCCACCATGACCCCAACACTGACCCTTCATAACACCCTCCAAAACCCAACACTGACCCTTCCCACCTCCACCATGACCCCAACACTGACCCTTCCCAAATCCCCCGAAAACCCAACACCGACCCTTCCCAACTCCCATAAATCCCATGACTGCCTCTTCCCAACTCCACCCCCAAATCCCAATATTGACCCTTCCCAACAACCCCCAAAGCCCAACATTGACCCTTCCCGACTCACCCACAGACACCAAAACTGACCAATCCAGTCTCCCCCCTGAACCCCACTGACCCTGAGCAACTCACCCCAAACCCCAACAACGACCTTTCCAACTCCCCCCAAACCCTGACATTGAATCTTCCCAACTCCCCCAACAAACCCCAGCACTGACACTTCCCAACTCCCCCTGAACCCCAACACTGACCCTTCCCAACTCCCCCTGAAACCCAACACTGACCCTTCCCAACTCCCCCTGAAACCCAACACTGACCCTTCCCAACTCCCCCTGAACCCCAACACTGAGCCTTCACAACTCCCACCCAAACCCCGACACTGACGCTTCCCAACTCCCCCAACAAACCCCAGCACTGAAACTTCCCAACTCCCCCTGAACCCCAACACTGACCCTTCCCAACTCCCCCTGAAACCCAACACTGACCCTTCCCAACTCCCCCTGAAACCCAACACTGACCCTTCCCAACTCCCCCTGAACCCCAACACTGAGCCTTCACAACTCCCACCCAAACCCCGACACTGACGCTTCCCAACTCCCCCAACAAACCCCAGCACTGAAACTTCCCAACTCCCCCTGAACCCCAACACTGACCCTTCCCAACTCCACCCCCAAACCCCAACACTGACCTTTCCGAACTTCCCCCAAAACCCCGACACTGACCCTGCCCAACACCCCCCCCAAACTTTGAAACTGACCTTTCCCAACTCCAACAAACCCCAACACTGAATCTTCCCAACTTCAAACCAAAACCCCAAAACTGTCCATTCCCAACTACCCCCAAACCCCAACACTGACACTTACCAACCTCCCCACAATCACCAACACTGACCCTTCCCAACTGCCCCAAACCCCAACTCTGCCTATTCAGAACTCACACCAAACCACATCACTGACCCTTCCCAACTCCACCGCCAAACCCCAACACTGACCCTTCCCAACTCCACCCCCAAACCCCAACACTGACCCTTCCAAACTCCCCCAAAAACCCCAACACTGACCCTTCCAAACTCCCCCAAAAACCCCAACACTGACCCTTTCCCAACTGCCCCCCAAACTCCAACACTGTCTCTTCCCAACTGCCCCCCCAAACTCCAACACTGACCCTTCCCAACTGCCCCCCCAAACTCCAACACTGACCCTTCCAAACTCCCCCCAAAACACCAACACTGACCCTTCCCAACTGCCCCCCAAACCCCAACAATGACCTTTCCAACTCCCCCCAAACCCTGACATTGAATCTTCCCAACTCCCCCAACAAACCCAGCACTGACACTTCCCAACTCCCCCTGAACCCCAACACTGACCCTTCCCAACTCCCCCTGAACCCCAACACTGACCCTTCCCAACTCCCCCTGAACCCCAACACTGACCCTTCCCAACTCCACCCCAGAACCCCAACACTGAGCCTTCCCAATTCCCCCCCAAACCCCGACACTGACTCTTCCCAACTCACCCCCCAAGACCCAAAATTGACACTTCCCAATTCCCCCCAAACACCATCTCTGACCCTTCTCAACTGCCCCAAACCACAACTCTGAAAATTCCCAACTCCCCCCCCACAACCACATCACTGTCCCTTCCCAACTTCCACTAAACCCCAACACTGACCCTTCCCAACTGGCCCCGACCCCAACACTGACCCTTCCAAACTCCCCCAAAACAGCAACACTGACCCTTCCAAACTACCCCCCAAACCCCGACTCTGACCTTTCCCAACACCCACAAAACCTCTATGCTGACCCTTCTCAACTCCCACCAAAACCCTAACACTGACCCTTTCTGACTCCCCCCCAAACACCAACACTGACCATTCCCAACTCCCCCGATCCCCAACACTGACCCTTCCCAACACCCCCTTAACCCCGACACTGACCCTTCCCAACTCCCCCCAAATCCCAACTCTGACCCTTCCCAACTCCACACCCAAACTCCATCACTGAACCTTCCCAATCCCACTAAAACCCAACACTGACCCTTCCACACTCACTCCAAAACCCCAACACTGACACTAACCAACTCCCCCCAAACCCCAACACTGACCATGAGCAATACCCCCAAACCCCAACACTGACATTTCCAAACTCCCCCCAAACTCCAACACTGACATTTCCCCCTACTCCCCCCAAACCCCAACACTGACCCTTCCAAATTCCTTCTAAACCCCAAAACCGATCCTTCCCAACTCACCCCAAATCTCAGCTCTGACCCTTCCCAGCAACCCCGCAAACACCAACACTGACCCTTCCGAACTCCTCCCCAAACCCCAACACTGACCCTTCCCAACTCCCCCTCCAAACCCCAATGATGACCTTTCCCAATTTAATATTTCTGCCAACTCTCAATCATTATCTTTCACATTATCTTTTCTCTCCCATAATCATTCCATCACAGCTTTTTTCCTTTTTTATTGATGTGCCTGTTAAAGATATTAATATTTTATTTGATGGTCCTTTCTAATTTAATGTTATAGTTCCTCTTGGCTTTCTTAATTGTTGTTCTTTTTTACTTCTCTGCTAACTCTTTCACTTCTCCGCTAACGCTTTCACATTCTCTTACCCTGCACTCCTCTGCTGTCTCCATACTCAGCATTTGCCTTTTTCCAAACCCCCAAATGTTCTCTGACATCTTTATTCATCCCTGAAGTCTCACTGATGTTTGCTGTGTTCTTTGCGTTTTGCGTAATATACTTTCCCTGCATCCTCTTGGCCACCATTTGTAACGTTTACCCTTGCTGCTCTACATCATAGTTTGCCAATATCGCTGCCCATTCTATTTCCCCCAAGTTCTATCCTCAGCCCCTTAAAAAAAAATCAACTTTCCTCCATTCTATTATGATCACTATTGCCTAGATGTTCCCCTACTTTTCTTATCTGCTCTGGTTCATCCCCCATTATGAGATCCTGATTGGGCTGTTTACACATTAGATTAGAAAGGAGTCCTGTACACATTGTAGGAACTCCTCCCTTATCCCCTTTAACTTCCTTTTCTGTCCAGTTAATCTCAGGGTCATTGAAATGCCCCATGGTGATTATTCTCTGTTTTTTGTCAATTCCCCGATTTGTCTGCAAATTTCTACCTCCACCTCCCTTCCATGTCTGTACACTACACCTATTAGTGTGATGGATCATTTATCACCTTTTATCCACCCATATGGGTCTATTTGTGTCTTGCTGATAGCTGTGTCCCTTTGTTCTACTGCCATTGTCAGATTGTGAATAAGTTCAGTAACTCCACCTCCCCCTTCTCCCTCCATCCTTTTGAAAGATGTCATCCCCTCCAACGTTTAATTCCCAGTCCCGTTTTCTCTTCAGCTGTGTCTCATTCATCCTGACAGTGTCTGCTTCCTCTCACTGCACGATTTCTCCACCTCTGGTTTTACTACAGGCATGCTGTGTGTGTGTGGGTTGCTGAACAGGCACATCGACCCATTCTGAATAGAATTTCCTCACTTTATGTTTCACCATTTTGTAGACTCCTGTTTTATGACTCGATTTATTTCCTTACCATCAATGTCCTCCCTTACTTTACACCTTCTTATGCTCTCCTGCCCTTCACTCCTTCCAGGCCCCTCCCCTCCCTCCTCACTCACTTAAAGCCTTTGCCTCCTCTCTGTTTACTCTTTATTCTTTCCTGGGATGTGGGCGTCACTGGCAAGGCCCAGCATGTGTTGCCCATCCCTAACTGCCCTTGAACTGAGTGGCTCGCTCAGCCATTTCAGGGGGCAGTGAGGTCTGGAGTCACGTGTAGGCCAGACTGGGTAAGGAGGGCAGATTACCTTCCCCTAAAGGGGGCATTAGTGAACTAGGAGGATTTTAAGCGACAATCGAAGATAGTTTCATGGTCACCGTCACTGAGACGAGCGTTTATATATGCTCCATGTTATTTTTATTAATTGAATCTAAATTTCACCAGCCTCTGGGGTGGGATTTGAACCTGTGTCTGCAGAGCCTGGGCCTCTGGATTACTAGCCCAGCGACATGACCACTACTCCACCATCTCCCTGTGTTCTGCCGGGACACAGGCCTCACCCTGGTCCTGGGGGAGCCCATCCCATTGGTCCAGCTCCTTCATGTCCCAGAACTGGTGCCAATGTCCCATGATAAGGAGTCCCTCTTGCCCACTCCAGCCTGTTTGCCACCTGTTCGTTCTCCTGACCTGTCTTGCACCCATGTCCATTTGCCCATGAGCTGAGGCATTAGTCCAGAGACCATTGAGGTTCTGCTTTTTAATTTCCAGCCAAAGTCCTGACCCTCTTTCTGCAGGACCTCCTCCCTGTTTCACTGGTGTGTCTCACTGCTAGCTGTCTGTGACGTTTCTCAGTCGCTTCTCTCTCTTGCAGGTTTCTCTGTATTGAGCCTCTGTCATAGATCTCTCTCTCTCTCTCTCTCTCTAACATGTGTCTCGCTGTTATGTGTCTTTCTGTACAACAACACCTTGCATTTATATAGCACCCTTAAAATATTAAAACATCCCAAGTTACCTCGTCGGTGCTTCAGATTTCAAAATAAATTCGATACCGGACACTCCGTCCGGAGCTATGCGGGACCGGTGACCAGGACCTGGACAAAGTGGGGAATTTTAAGGAGTGTCTTCAAAGAGAAAAGGGGGCGGAGAGGTTTAGGGAGGGAGTTCCAGAGCTCAGGGCCCCCCAGGCAGCTGAAGGCACGGCCGCCAGTGGTGCAGCGATGGGAATCGGGGGATGCTCAAGAGGCCGGAATTGGAGGAACACAGAGATCTCGGAGGGTTGTAGAAGCTGGAGGAGGTTACAGAGATAAGGAGGGTTGTAGGGGCTAGAGGAGGTTACAGAGATCTCGGAGGGTTGTAGAAGCTGGAGGAGGTTACAGAGATAGGGAGGGTTGTAGGGGCTGGAGGAGGTTACAGAGATAGGGAGGGTTGTAGGGGCTGGAGGAGGTTACAGAGATAGGGAGGGTTGTAGGGGCTGGAGGAGGTTACAGAGATAGGGAGGGTTGTAGGGGCTGGAGGATGTTACAGAGATAGGGAGGGTTGTAGAATCTGGAGGAGGTTACAAAGATAGGGAGGGTTGTAGGGGCTGGAGGAGGTTACACAGATATGGAAGGTTGTAGGGGCTGGAGGAGGTTACAGAGATGTGGAGGGTTGTAGTGACTGGAGGAGGTTACACAGATATGGAAGGTTGTAGGAGCTGGAGGAGGTAACAGAGATAGGGAGGGTTGTAGGGGCTGGAGGAGGTTACAGAGATAGGGAGGGTTGTAGTGACTGGAGGAGGTTACACAGATATGGAAGGTTGTAGGGGCTGGAGGAGGTTACAGAGATAGGAAGGGTTGTTAGGGCTGGAGGAGGTTACAGAGATAGGGAGGGTTGTAGTGACTGGAGGAGGTTACATAGATATGGAAGGTTGTAGGGGCTGGAGGAGGTTACAGAGATAGGGAGGGGTGTAGGAGCTGGAGGAGGTTACAGAGATAGGAAGGGTTGTTAGGGCTGGAGGAGGTTACAGAGATAGGGAGGGTTGTTAGGGCTGGAGGAGGTTACAGAGATAGGGAGGGTTGTAGGGGCTGGAGGAGGTTACAGAGATAGGGAGGGTTGTAGTGACTGGAGGAGGTTACACAGATATGGAAGGTTGTAGGGGCTGGAGGAGGTTACAGAGATATGGAGGGTTGTAGTGACTGGAGGAGGTTACACAGATATGGAAGGTTGTAGGGGCTGGAGAAGGTTACAGAGATAGGGAGGGTTGTAGGGGCTGGAGGAGGTTACAGAGATAGGGAGGGTTGTAGTGACTGGAGGAGGTTACACAGATATGGAAGATTGTAGGGGCTGGAGGAGGTTACAGAGAGAGGGAGGGGTGTAGGGGCTGGAGGAGGTTACAGAGATAGGGAGGGTTGTAGGGGCTGGAGGAGGTTACAGAGATAGGGAGGGTTGTAGGGGCTGGAGGAGGTTACAGAGATAGGGAGGGTTGTAGGAGCTGGAGGAGGTTACAGAGATAGGAAGGGTTGTTAGGGCTGGAGGAGGTTACAGAGATAGGGAGGGTTGTTAGGGCTGGAGGAGGTTACAGAGATAGGGAGGGTTGTAGGGGCTGGAGGAGGTTACAGAGATAGGGAGGGTTGTAGTGTTTGGAGGAGGTTACACAGATAGGGAGGGTTGTAGGGGCTGGAGGAGGTTACAGAGATGGGGAGGGTTGTAGTGACTGGAGGAGGTTACACAGATAGGGAGGGTTGTTAGGGCTGGAGGAGGTTACAGAGATAGGGAGGGGTGTAGGGGCTGGAGGAGGTTACAGAGATAGGGAGGGTTGTAGGGGCTGGAGGAGGTTACAGAGATGGGGAGGTGTGTAGGGGCTGGGGGAGGTTACAGAGATAAGGAGGGGTGTAGGGGCTGGAGGAGGTTACAGAGATAGGGAGGGGTGTAGGGGCTGGAGGAGGTTACAGAGATAGGGAGGGTTGTAGGGGCTGGAGGAGGTTACAGAGATAGGGAGGGGTGTAGGGGCTGGAGGAGGTTATACAGATAGGGAGGGTTGTAGGGGCTGGAGGAGGTTACAGAGATAGGGAGGGTTGTAGGGGCTGGAGGAGTTTACAGAGATAGGGAGGGTTGTAGCGGCTGGAGGAGGTTACAGAGATAGGGAGGTGTGTAGGGGCTGGAGGAGGTTACAGAGATAGGGAGGGGTGTAGGGGCTGGAGGAGGTTACAGAGATAGGGAGGGGTGTAGGGGCTGGAGGAGGTTACAGAGATAGGGAGGGTTGTAGGGGCTGGAGGAGGTTACAGAGATAGGGAGGGGTGTCGGGGCTGGAGGAGGTTACAGAGATAGGGAGGGGTGTATGGGCTGGAGGAGGTTACAGAGATAGGGAGGGGTGTAGGGTCTGGAGGAGGTTACAGAGATAGGGAGGGGTGTAGGGCTGGAGGAGGTTACAGAGATAGGGAGGGTTGTAGGGGCTGGAGGAGGTTACAGCGATAGGGAGGGTTGTAGGGGCTGGAGGAGGTTACACAGGTAGGGAGGCTTGTAGGGGCTGGAGGGGGTTACAGAGATAGGGAGGGATGTAGGGGCTGGAGGAGGTTACAGCGATAGGGAGGGGTGTAGGGGCTGGAGGAGGTTACAGAGATAGGGAGGGGTGTTGGGGCTGGAGGAGGTTACAGAGATAGGGAGGTTTGTAGGGGCTGGAGGAGGTTACAGAGATAGGGAGGGGTGTAGGGGCTGGAGGAGGTTACAGAGATAGGGAGGGGTGTAGGGGCTGGAGGAGGTTACAGAGATAGGGAGGGTTGTTGGGGCTGGAGGAGGTTACAGAGATAGGGAGGGGTGTCGGGGCTGGAGGAGGTTACAGAGATAGGGAGGGGTGTAGGGGCTGGAGGAGGTTACAGAGATAGGGAGGGGTGTAGCGTCTGGAGGAGGTTACAGAGATAGGGAGGGTTGTAGGGGCTGGAGGAGGTTACACAGATAGGGAGGCTTGTATGGGCTGGAGGGGGTTACAGAGATAGGGAGGGATGTAGGGGCTGGAGGAGGTTACAGAGATAGGGAGGGATGTAGTGGCTGGAGGGGGTTACAGAGATAGGGAGGGGTGTAGGGGCTGGAGGAGGTTACAGAGATAGGGAGGGGTGCAGGGGCTGGAGGAGGTTACAGAGATAGGGAGGGTTGTAGGGGCTGGAGGAGGTTACAGAGATAGGGAGGGCTGTAGGTCCTGGTGGAGGTTACAGAGATATGGAGGCTTGTAGGGGCTGGAGGAAGTTACAGAGATAGGGAGGGGTGTAGGGGCTGGAGGAAGTTACAGAGATATGGAGGGTTGTAGGGACTGGAGGAAGTTACAGAGATAGGGAGGGATGTAGGGGCTGGAGGAAGTTATAGAGATAGGGAGGGGTGTAGGGGCTGGAGGGGGTTACAGAGATAGGGAGGGGTGTAGGGGCTGGAGGAGGTTACAGAGATAGGGAGGATTGTAGGGGCTGGAGGAGGTTACAGAGATAGGGAGGGGTGTAGGGCTGGAGGAGGTTACAGAGATAGGGAGGGGTGTAGGGGCTGGAGGAGGTCACAGAGATAGGGAGGGGTGTAGGGCTGGAGGAGGTTACAGAGATAGGGAGGGGGCGAGGCCATGGAGGGATTTGAAAGTAATGATGAGAATTTTTAAATCGGGGTGTTGTTGAACTGGGAGCCAGAGGGGATTTGATGGGCAAATGGTTCAGCTGTTTCAACTGGATTGGGAATGTGGACTGGATCAGGACCTGGACTGGATCCGGAATGTGGATTGGATCAGGAATGTGCACTGGATCAGGAGCTGGGCTGGATCAGGAGCTGGGCTGGATCAGGAGCTGGGCAGGATCAGGAGCTAGACTGGATCAGGAGCTAGACTGGATCAGGAGCTGGGCAGGATCAGGAGCTGGGCTGGATCAGGAGCTAGACTGGATCAGGAGCTGGGCAGGATCAGGAGCTGGGCTGGATCAGGAGCTAGACTGGATCAGGAGCTGGGCTGGATCAGGAGCTGGGCAGGATCAGGAGCTGGGCTGGATCAGGAGCTGGGCTGGATCAGGAGCTGGGCTGGATCAGGAGCTGGGCAGGATCAGGAGCTGGGCTGGATCAGGAGCTGGGCTGGATCAGGAGCTGGGCTGGATCAGGAGCTGGGCTGGATCAGGAGCTAGACTGGATCAGGAGCTGGGCAGGATCAGGAGCTGGGCTGGATCAGGAGCTGGGCTGGATCAGGAGCTGGGCTGGATCAGGAGCTAGACTGGATCAGGAGCTGGGCTGGATCAGGAGCTAGACTGGATCAGGAGCTGGGCTGGATCAGGAGCTGGGCTGGATCAGGAGCTAGACTGGATCAGGAGCTAGACTGGATCAGGAGCTGGGCAGGATCAGGAGCTGGGCTGGATCAGGAGCTGGGCAGGATCAGGAGCTAGACTGGATCAGGAGCTGGGCTGGATCAGGAGCTGGGCTGGATCAGGAGCTGGGCAGGATCAGGAGCTGGGCTGGATCAGGAGCTGGGCTGGATCAGGAGCTAGACTGGATCAGGAGCTGGGCTGGATCAGGAGCTGGGCTGGATCAGGAGCTAGACTGGATCAGGAGCTGGGCTGGATCAGGAGCTGGGCTGGATCAGGAGCTGGGCTGGATCAGGAGCTGGGCAGGATCAGGAGCTGGGCTGGATCAGGAGCTGGGCTGGATCAGGAGCTGGGCTGGATCAGGAGCTGGGCTGGATCAGGAGCTGGGCTGGATCAGGAGCTGGGCTGGATCAGGAGCTGGGCTGGATCAGGAGCTGGGCTGGATCAGGAGCTGGGCTGGATCAGGAGCTGGGCTGGATCAGGAGCTGGGCTGGATCAGGAGCTGGGCTGGATCAGGAGCTGGGCTGGATCAGGAGCTGGGCTGGATCAGGAGCTAGACTGGATCAGGAGCTAGACTGGATCAGGAGCTGGGCTGGATCAGGAGCTGGGCTGGATCAGGAGCTGGGCTGGATCAGGAGCTGGGCTGGATCAGGAGCTAGACTGGATCAGGAGCTAGACTGGATCAGGAGCTGGGCAGGATCAGGAGCTGGGCTGGATCAGGAGCTGGGCTGGATCAGGAGCTGGGCAGGATCAGGAGCTGGGCTGGATCAGGAGCTGGGCAGGATCAGGAGCTGGGCAGGATCAGGAGCTGGGCTGGATCAGGAGCTGGGCAGGATCAGGAGCTGGGCTGGATCAGGAGCTGGGCAGGATCAGGAGCTGGGCTGGATCAGGAGCTAGACTGGATCAGGAGCTAGACTGGATCAGGAGCTGGGCTGGATCAGGAGCTGGGCAGGATCAGGAGCTGGGCTGGATCAGGAGCTGGGCAGGATCAGGAGCTGGGCTGGATCAGGAGCTGGGCAGGATCAGGAGCTGGGCAGGATCAGGAGCTGGGCTGGATCAGGAGCTGGGCTGGATCAGGAGCTGGGCTGGATCAGGAGCTGGGCTGGATCAGGAGCTAGACTGGATCAGGAGCTGGGCTGGATCAGGAGCTGGGCAGGATCAGGAGCTGGGCTGGATCAGGAGCTGGGCTGGATCAGGAGCTGGGCTGGATCAGGAGCTGGGCTGGATCAGGAGCTGGGCAGGATCAGGAGCTGGGCTGGATCAGGAGCTGGGCAGGATCAGGAGCTGGGCTGGATCAGGAGCTAGGCTGGATCAGGAGCTGGGCTGGATCAGGAGCTAGACTGGATCAGGAGCTGGGCTGGATCAGGAGCTGGGCTGGATCAGGAGCTGGGCTGGATCAGGAGCTAGACTGGATCAGGAGCTGGGCTGGATCAGGAGCTGGGCTGGATCAGGAGCTGGGCTGGATCAGGAGCTGGGCTGGATCAGGAGCTAGGACTGGATCAGGAGCTGGGCTGGATCAGGAGCTGGGCAGGATCAGGAGCTGGGCTGGATCAGGAGCTGGGCTGGATCAGGAGCTGGCTGGATCAGGAGCTGGGCTGGATCAGGAGCTGGCTGGATCAGGAGCTAGACTGGATCAGGAGCTGGGCTGGATCAGGAGCTGGGCTGGATCAGGAGCTGGGCTGGATCAGGAGCTGGGCTGGATCAGGAGCTGGGCTGGATCAGGAGCTGGGCTGGATCAGGAGCTGGGCTGGATCAGGAGCTGGGCTGGATCAGGAGCTGGGCTGGATCAGGAGCTGGGCTGGATCAGGAGCTGGGCTGGATCAGGAGCTGGGCTGGATCAGGAGCTGGGCTGGATCAGGAGCTGGGCTGGATCAGGAGCTGGGCTGGATCAGGAGCTGGGCTGGATCAGGAGCTGGACTGGATCAGGAGCTGGGCTGGATCAGGAGCTGGGCTGGATCAGGAGCTAGACTGGATCAGGAGCTAGACTGGATCAGGAGCTAGACTGGATCAGGAGCTGGGCTGGATCAGGAGCTGGGCTGGATCAGGAGCTGGGCTGGATCAGGAGCTAGACTGGATCAGGAGCTGGGCTGGATCAGGAGCTGGGCTGGATCAGGAGCTGGGCTGGATCAGGAGCTGGGCTGGATCAGGAGCTGGGCTGGATCAGGAGCTAGACTGGATCAGGAGCTGGGCAGGATCAGGAGCTGGGCTGGATCAGGAGCTGGGCTGGATCAGGAGCTGGGCTGGATCAGGAGCTAGACTGGATCAGGAGCTAGACTGGATCAGGAGCTGGGCTGGATCAGGAGCTGGGCTGGATCAGGAGCTAGGCTGGATCAGGAGCTGGGCTGGATCAGGAGCTAGACTGGATCAGGAGCTGGGCTGGATCAGGAGCTAGACTGGATCAGGAGCTGGGCTGGATCAGGAGCTGGGCTGGATCAGGAGCTGGGCTGGATCAGGAGCTGGGCTGGATCAGGAGCTAGACTGGATCAGGAGCTGGGCAGGATCAGGAGCTGGGCTGGATCAGGAGCTAGACTGGATCAGGAGCTGGGCTGGATCAGGAGCTGGGCTGGATCAGGAGCTGGGCTGGATCAGGAGCTGGGCTGGATCAGGAGCTGGGCTGGATCAGGAGCTAGACTGGATCAGGAGCTGGGCTGGATCAGGAGCTGGGCTGGATCAGGAGCTGGGCTGGATCAGGAGCTGGGCTGGATCAGGAGCTGGGCTGGATCAGGAGCTGGGCTGGATCAGGAGCTGGGCTGGATCAGGAGCTGGGCTGGATCAGGAGCTAGACTGGATCAGGAGCTAGGCTGGATCAGGAGCTGGGCTGGATCAGGAGCTGGGCTGGATCAGGAGCTGGGCTGGATCAGGAGCTGGGCTGGATCAGGAGCTGGGCTGGATCAGGAGCTGGGCTGGATCAGGAGCTAGACTGGATCAGGAGCTGGGCTGGATCAGGAGCTGGGCTGGATCAGGAGCTGGGCTGGATCAGGAGCTGGGCAGGATCAGGAGCTAGACTGGATCAGGAGCTGGGCTGGATCAGGAGCTGGGCAGGATCAGGAGCTAGACTGGATCAGGAGCTGGCTGGATCAGGAGCTGGCTGGATCAGGAGCTGGGCTGGATCAGGAGCTGGGCTGGATCAGGAGCTGGGCTGGATCAGGAGCTAGACTGGATCAGGAGCTGGGCTGGATCAGGAGCTGGGCTGGATCAGGAGCTGGGCTGGATCAGGAGCTAGACTGGATCAGGAGCTGGGCTGGATCAGGAGCTGGCTGGATCAGGAGCTGGGCTGGATCAGGAGCTGGGCTGGATCAGGAGCTGGCTGGATCAGGAGCTGGCTGGATCAGGAGCTAGACTGGATCAGGAGCTGGCTGGATCAGGAGCTAGACTGGATCAGGAGCTGGGCTGGATCAGGAGCTGGGCTGGATCAGGAGCTGGGCTGGATCAGGAGCTGGGCTGGATCAGGAGCTGGGCTGGATCAGGAGCTGGGCTGGATCAGGAGCTGGGCTGGATCAGGAGCTAGACTGGATCAGGAGCTGGGCTGGATCAGGAGCTGGCTGGATCAGGAGCTGGGCTGGATCAGGAGCTGGGCTGGATCAGGAGCTGGGCTGGATCAGGAGCTGGGCTGGATCAGGAGCTGGGCTGGATCAGGAGCTGGGCTGGATCAGGAGCTGGGCTGGATCAGGAGCTAGACTGGATCAGGAGCTGGGCTGGATCAGGAGCTGGGCTGGATCAGGAGCTGGGCTGGATCAGGAGCTGGCTGGATCAGGAGCTGGGCAGGATCAGGAGCTGGGACTGGATCAGGAGCTGGGCTGGATCAGGAGCTGGCTGGATCAGGAGCTGGCTGGATCAGGAGCTGGGCTGGATCAGGAGCTGGCTGGATCAGGAGCTAGACTGGATCAGGAGCTGGGCTGGATCAGGAGCTGGGCTGGATCAGGAGCTGGGCTGGATCAGGAGCTGGGCTGGATCAGGAGCTGGGCTGGATCAGGAGCTAGACTGGATCAGGAGCTAGACTGGATCAGGAGCTGGGCTGGATCAGGAGCTGGGCAGGATCAGGAGCTGGGCTGGATCAGGAGCTGGGCTGGATCAGGAGCTGGGCTGGATCAGGAGCTAGACTGGATCAGGAGCTGGGCAGGATCAGGAGCTGGGCTGGATCAGGAGCTGGGCTGGATCAGGAGCTGGGCTGGATCAGGAGCTGGGCAGGATCAGGAGCTGGGCTGGATCAGGAGCTGGGCTGGATCAGGAGCTGGGCTGGATCAGGAGCTGGGCTGGATCAGGAGCTAGACTGGATCAGGAGCTGGGCTGGATCAGGAGCTGGGCTGGATCAGGAGCTGGGCTGGATCAGGAGCTGGGCTGGATCAGGAGCTGGCTGGATCAGGAGCTGGGCTGGATCAGGAGCTGGGCTGGATCAGGAGCTGGGACTGGATCAGGAGCTGGGCTGGATCAGGAGCTGGGCTGGATCAGGAGCTGGGCTGGATCAGGAGCTGGGCTGGATCAGGAGCTGGGCTGGATCAGGAGCTGGGCTGGATCAGGAGCTGGGCTGGATCAGGAGCTGGGCTGGATCAGGAGCTGGACTGGATCAGGAGCTGGGCTGGATCAGGAGCTGGGCTGGATCAGGAGCTGGGCTGGATCAGGAGCTAGACTGGATCAGGAGCTGGGCTGGATCAGGAGCTGGGCTGGATCAGGAGCTGGGCTGGATCAGGAGCTGGGCTGGATCAGGAGCTAGACTGGATCAGGAGCTGGGCTGGATCAGGAGCTGGGCAGGATCAGGAGCTGGGCTGGATCAGGAGCTGGGCTGGATCAGGAGCTGGGCTGGATCAGGAGCTGGGCTGGATCAGGAGCTGGGCTGGATCAGGAGCTAGGCTGGATCAGGAGCTGGGCTGGATCAGGAGCTGGGCTGGATCAGGAGCTGGGCTGGATCAGGAGCTGGGCTGGATCAGGAGCTGGGCTGGATCAGGAGCTGGGCTGGATCAGGAGCTGGGCTGGATCAGGAGCTGGGCTGGATCAGGAGCTGGGCTGGATCAGGAGCTGGGCTGGATCAGGAGCTGGGCTGGATCAGGAGCTGGGCTGGATCAGGAGCTGGGCTGGATCAGGAGCTGGGCTGGATCAGGAGCTGGGCAGGATCAGGAGCTGGGCTGGATCAGGAGCTGGCTGGATCAGGAGCTGGGCTGGATCAGGAGCTAGACTGGATCAGGAGCTGGACTGGATCAGGAGCTGGGCAGGATCAGGAGCTGGGCTGGATCAGGAGCTGGCTGGATCAGGAGCTGGCTGGATCAGGAGCTGGGCTGGATCAGGAGCTGGGCTGGATCAGGAGCTGGGCAGGATCAGGAGCTGGCTGGATCAGGAGCTGGGCTGGATCAGGAGCTGGGCTGGATCAGGAGCTAGACTGGATCAGGAGCTGGGCTGGATCAGGAGCTGGTCTGGATCAGGAGCTGGGCTGGATCAGGAGCTGGGCTGGATCAGGAGCTGGGCAGGATCAGGAGCTGGGCTGGATCAGGAGCTAGACTGGATCAGGAGCTGGGCTGGATCAGGAGCTGGGCTGGATCAGGAGCTGGGCTGGATCAGGAGCTGGGCTGGATCAGGAGCTGGGCTGGATCAGGAGCTGGGCAGGATCAGGAGCTGACTGGATCAGGAGCTGGGCAGGATCAGGAGCTGGGCTGGATCAGGAGCTGGGCTGGATCAGGAGCTGGGCTGGATCAGGAGCTAGACTGGATCAGGAGCTGGGCTGGATCAGGAGCTGGGCTGGATCAGGAGCTGGGCTGGATCAGGAGCTGGGCTGGATCAGGAGCTGGGCTGGATCAGGAGCTGGCTGGATCAGGAGCTGGGCTGGATCAGGAGCTGGGCTGGATCAGGAGCTGGGCTGGATCAGGAGCTGGGCTGGATCAGGAGCTGGGCTGGATCAGGAGCTGGGCTGGATCAGGAGCTGGGCTGGATCAGGAGCTGGGCAGGATCAGGAGCTAGACTGGATCAGGAGCTGGGCTGGATCAGGAGCTGGGCTGGATCAGGAGCTGGGCTGGATCAGGAGCTGGGCTGGATCAGGAGCTGGGCTGGATCAGGAGCTGGGCTGGATCAGGAGCTGGGCTGGATCAGGAGCTAGACTGGATCAGGAGCTAGCTGGATCAGGAGCTGGCTGGATCAGGAGCTGGGCTGGATCAGGAGCTGGGCTGGATCAGGAGCTAGACTGGATCAGGAGCTGGGCTGGATCAGGAGCTAGGACTGGATCAGGAGCTGGGCTGGATCAGGAGCTGGGCTGGATCAGGAGCTGGGCTGGATCAGGAGCTGGGCTGGATCAGGAGCTGGGCTGGATCAGGAGCTGGCTGGATCAGGAGCTGGGCTGGATCAGGAGCTGGGCTGGATCAGGAGCTGGGCTGGATCAGGAGCTGGGCTGGATCAGGAGCTAGACTGGATCAGGAGCTGGGCTGGATCAGGAGCTGGGCTGGATCAGGAGCTGGGCTGGATCAGGAGCTGGGCTGGATCAGGAGCTGGCTGGATCAGGAGCTGGGCAGGATCAGGAGCTGGGCTGGATCAGGAGCTGGGCTGGATCAGGAGCTAGACTGGATCAGGAGCTGGGCTGGATCAGGAGCTGGGCTGGATCAGGAGCTGGGCTGGATCAGGAGCTAGGAGCTGGGCTGGATCAGGAGCTGGGCTGGATCAGGAGCTGGGCTGGATCAGGAGCTGGGCTGGATCAGGAGCTAGGACTGGATCAGGAGCTGGGCTGGATCAGGAGCTGGGCTGGATCAGGAGCTGGGCTGGATCAGGAGCTGGGCAGGATCAGGAGCTGGGCTGGATCAGGAGCTAGGACTGGATCAGGAGCTGGCTGGATCAGGAGCTGGGCTGGATCAGGAGCTGGCTGGATCAGGAGCTGGGCTGGATCAGGAGCTGGGCTGGATCAGGAGCTGGGCTGGATCAGGAGCTGGCTGGATCAGGAGCTGGGCTGGATCAGGAGCTAGGACTGGATCAGGAGCTAGGACTGGATCAGGAGCTGGGCAGGATCAGGAGCTGGGCTGGATCAGGAGCTGGGCTGGATCAGGAGCTGGCTGGATCAGGAGCTAGGACTGGATCAGGAGCTGGGCTGGATCAGGAGCTGGGCTGGATCAGGAGCTGGGCTGGATCAGGAGCTAGACTGGATCAGGAGCTGGGCAGGATCAGGAGCTGGGCAGGATCAGGAGCTGGGCTGGATCAGGAGCTGGGCTGGATCAGGAGCTGGGCAGGATCAGGAGCTAGACTGGATCAGGAGCTGGCTGGATCAGGAGCTGGGCTGGATCAGGAGCTGGGCTGGATCAGGAGCTGGGCTGGATCAGGAGCTGGGCTGGATCAGGAGCTGGGCTGGATCAGGAGCTGGGCTGGATCAGGAGCTGGGCTGGATCAGGAGCTGGACTGGATCAGGAGCTAGGCTGGATCAGGAGCTGGGCTGGATCAGGAGCTGGGCTGGATCAGGAGCTGGGCTGGATCAGGAGCTGGGCTGGATCAGGAGCTGGGCTGGATCAGGAGCTGGGCTGGATCAGGAGCTGGGCTGGATCAGGAGCTGGGCTGGATCAGGAGCTGGGCTGGATCAGGAGCTGGCTGGATCAGGAGCTGGGCTGGATCAGGAGCTAGGACTGGATCAGGAGCTGGGCTGGATCAGGAGCTGGCTGGATCAGGAGCTGGGCTGGATCAGGAGCTGGGCTGGATCAGGAGCTGGGCTGGATCAGGAGCTGGGCTGGATCAGGAGCTGGGCTGGATCAGGAGCTAGACTGGATCAGGAGCTGGGCTGGATCAGGAGCTGGGCTGGATCAGGAGCTGGGCTGGATCAGGAGCTGGGCTGGATCAGGAGCTGGGCTGGATCAGGAGCTGGGCTGGATCAGGAGCTGGGCTGGATCAGGAGCTGGGCTGGATCAGGAGCTGGGCTGGATCAGGAGCTAGACTGGATCAGGAGCTGGGCTGGATCAGGAGCTGGGCTGGATCAGGAGCTGGGCTGGATCAGGAGCTGGGCTGGATCAGGAGCTGGCTGGATCAGGAGCTGGGCTGGATCAGGAGCTGGGCTGGATCAGGAGCTGGGCTGGATCAGGAGCTGGGCTGGATCAGGAGCTGGGCTGGATCAGGAGCTGGGCTGGATCAGGAGCTGGGCTGGATCAGGAGCTGGGCTGGATCAGGAGCTGGGCTGGATCAGGAGCTGGGCTGGATCAGGAGCTGGGCTGGATCAGGAGCTGGCTGGATCAGGAGCTGGGCTGGATCAGGAGCTGGGCTGGATCAGGAGCTGGGCTGGATCAGGAGCTGGGCTGGATCAGGAGCTAGACTGGATCAGGAGCTGGGCTGGATCAGGAGCTGGGCTGGATCAGGAGCTGGGCAGGATCAGGAGCTGGCTGGATCAGGAGCTGGGCTGGATCAGGAGCTGGGCTGGATCAGGAGCTGGGCTGGATCAGGAGCTGGGCTGGATCAGGAGCTGGGCTGGATCAGGAGCTGGGCTGGATCAGGAGCTGGGCTGGATCAGGAGCTGGGCTGGATCAGGAGCTGGGCTGGATCAGGAGCTGGACTGGATCAGGAGCTGGGCTGGATCAGGAGCTGGGCTGGATCAGGAGCTGGGCTGGATCAGGAGCTGGGCTGGATCAGGAGCTGGGCTGGATCAGGAGCTGGGCTGGATCAGGAGCTGGGCTGGATCAGGAGCTGGGCTGGATCAGGAGCTGGGCTGGATCAGGAGCTGGGCTGGATCAGGAGCTGGGCTGGATCAGGAGCTGGGCTGGATCAGGAGCTGGGCTGGATCAGGAGCTAGACTGGATCAGGAGCTGGGCTGGATCAGGAGCTGGGCTGGATCAGGAGCTGGGCTGGATCAGGAGCTGGGCTGGATCAGGAGCTGGGCTGGATCAGGAGCTGGGCTGGATCAGGAGCTGGGCTGGATCAGGAGCTGGGCTGGATCAGGAGCTGGGCTGGATCAGGAGCTGGGCTGGATCAGGAGCTGGGCTGGATCAGGAGCTGGGCTGGATCAGGAGCTAGGCTGGATCAGGAGCTGGGCTGGATCAGGAGCTGGGCTGGATCAGGAGCTGGGCTGGATCAGGAGCTGGGCTGGATCAGGAGCTGGGCTGGATCAGGAGCTGGGCTGGATCAGGAGCTAGGACTGGATCAGGAGCTGGGCTGGATCAGGAGCTGGCTGGATCAGGAGCTGGGCTGGATCAGGAGCTGGGCTGGATCAGGAGCTAGGACTGGATCAGGAGCTGGGCTGGATCAGGAGCTGGCTGGATCAGGAGCTGGCTGGATCAGGAGCTGGGCTGGATCAGGAGCTGGGCTGGATCAGGAGCTGGGCTGGATCAGGAGCTAGACTGGATCAGGAGCTGGGCTGGATCAGGAGCTGGGCTGGATCAGGAGCTGGGCTGGATCAGGAGCTGGGCTGGATCAGGAGCTGGCTGGATCAGGAGCTGGGCTGGATCAGGAGCTGGGCTGGATCAGGAGCTGGGCTGGATCAGGAGCTGGGCTGGATCAGGAGCTGGACTGGATCAGGAGCTAGGCTGGATCAGGAGCTGGGCTGGATCAGGAGCTGGGCTGGATCAGGAGCTGGGCTGGATCAGGAGCTAGGACTGGATCAGGAGCTGGGCTGGATCAGGAGCTGGCTGGATCAGGAGCTGGGCTGGATCAGGAGCTGGGCTGGATCAGGAGCTGGCTGGATCAGGAGCTGGGCTGGATCAGGAGCTGGGCTGGATCAGGAGCTGGGCTGGATCAGGAGCTGGGCTGGATCAGGAGCTGGGCTGGATCAGGAGCTGGGCTGGATCAGGAGCTGGGCTGGATCAGGAGCTGGGCTGGATCAGGAGCTGGGCTGGATCAGGAGCTGGGCTGGATCAGGAGCTGGGCTGGATCAGGAGCTGGGCTGGATCAGGAGCTGGGCTGGATCAGGAGCTGGGCTGGATCAGGAGCTGGCTGGATCAGGAGCTAGACTGGATCAGGAGCTGGGCTGGATCAGGAGCTGGGCTGGATCAGGAGCTGGGCTGGATCAGGAGCTGGACTGGATCAGGAGCTGGGCTGGATCAGGAGCTAGGACTGGATCAGGAGCTGGGCTGGATCAGGAGCTGGGCTGGATCAGGAGCTGGGCTGGATCAGGAGCTGGGCTGGATCAGGAGCTAGACTGGATCAGGAGCTGGGCTGGATCAGGAGCTGGCTGGATCAGGAGCTGGGCTGGATCAGGAGCTGGGCTGGATCAGGAGCTGGCTGGATCAGGAGCTGGGCTGGATCAGGAGCTGGGCAGGATCAGGAGCTGGGCTGGATCAGGAGCTGGGCTGGATCAGGAGCTGGGCTGGATCAGGAGCTGGGCTGGATCAGGAGCTGGGCTGGATCAGGAGCTGGGCTGGATCAGGAGCTGGGCTGGATCAGGAGCTGGGCTGGATCAGGAGCTGGGCTGGATCAGGAGCTGGGCTGGATCAGGAGCTGGCTGGATCAGGAGCTGGGCTGGATCAGGAGCTGGGCTGGATCAGGAGCTGGGCTGGATCAGGAGCTGGGCTGGATCAGGAGCTGGGCTGGATCAGGAGCTGGGCTGGATCAGGAGCTAGACTGGATCAGGAGCTGGGCTGGATCAGGAGCTGGGCTGGATCAGGAGCTGGGCTGGATCAGGAGCTAGGCTGGATCAGGAGCTGGCTGGATCAGGAGCTGGGCTGGATCAGGAGCTGGGCTGGATCAGGAGCTGGGCTGGATCAGGAGCTGGGCTGGATCAGGAGCTGGGCTGGATCAGGAGCTGGGCTGGATCAGGAGCTGGGCTGGATCAGGAGCTAGGGCTGGATCAGGAGCTGGGCTGGATCAGGAGCTAGACTGGATCAGGAGCTGGGCTGGATCAGGAGCTGGGCTGGATCAGGAGCTGGGCTGGATCAGGAGCTGGGCTGGATCAGGAGCTGGGCTGGATCAGGAGCTGGGCTGGATCAGGAGCTGGGCTGGATCAGGAGCTAGACTGGATCAGGAGCTGGGCTGGATCAGGAGCTAGACTGGATCAGGAGCTGGGCTGGATCAGGAGCTGGGCTGGATCAGGAGCTGGGCTGGATCAGGAGCTAGACTGGATCAGGAGCTGGGCTGGATCAGGAGCTGGGCTGGATCAGGAGCTGGGCTGGATCAGGAGCTAGACTGGATCAGGAGCTGGGCTGGATCAGGAGCTGGACTGGATCAGGAGCTGGGCTGGATCAGGAGCTGGGCTGGATCAGGAGCTGGGCTGGATCAGGAGCTGGGCAGGATCAGGAGCTAGGACTGGATCAGGAGCTGGGCTGGATCAGGAGCTGGGCTGGATCAGGAGCTGGGCTGGATCAGGAGCTGGGCTGGATCAGGAGCTAGACTGGATCAGGAGCTGGGCAGGATCAGGAGCTGGGCTGGATCAGGAGCTGGGCTGGATCAGGAGCTGGGCTGGATCAGGAGCTGGGCTGGATCAGGAGCTGGGCTGGATCAGGAGCTGGGCTGGATCAGGAGCTAGGACTGGATCAGGAGCTGGGCTGGATCAGGAGCTGGGCTGGATCAGGAGCTGGGCTGGATCAGGAGCTGGGCTGGATCAGGAGCTGGGCTGGATCAGGAGCTGGCTGGATCAGGAGCTGGGCTGGATCAGGAGCTGGGCTGGATCAGGAGCTGGGCTGGATCAGGAGCTGGGCTGGATCAGGAGCTGGGCTGGATCAGGAGCTGGGCTGGATCAGGAGCTAGGGCTGGATCAGGAGCTGGGCTGGATCAGGAGCTGGGCTGGATCAGGAGCTGGGCTGGATCAGGAGCTGGGCTGGATCAGGAGCTAGGACTGGATCAGGAGCTGGCTGGATCAGGAGCTGGGCTGGATCAGGAGCTGGCTGGATCAGGAGCTAGACTGGATCAGGAGCTGGGCTGGATCAGGAGCTGGGCTGGATCAGGAGCTGGGCTGGATCAGGAGCTAGACTGGATCAGGAGCTGGGCTGGATCAGGAGCTGGGCTGGATCAGGAGCTGGGCTGGATCAGGAGCTGGGCTGGATCAGGAGCTAGACTGGATCAGGAGCTGGGCTGGATCAGGAGCTGGGCTGGATCAGGAGCTGGGCTGGATCAGGAGCTGGGCTGGATCAGGAGCTGGGCTGGATCAGGAGCTGGGCTGGATCAGGAGCTGGCTGGATCAGGAGCTGGGCTGGATCAGGAGCTGGGCTGGATCAGGAGCTGGCTGGATCAGGAGCTGGCTGGATCAGGAGCTGGGACTGGATCAGGAGCTGGGCTGGATCAGGAGCTGGGCTGGATCAGGAGCTGGGCTGGATCAGGAGCTGGGCTGGATCAGGAGCTGGGCAGGATCAGGAGCTGGGCTGGATCAGGAGCTAGACTGGATCAGGAGCTAGACTGGATCAGGAGCTAGACTGGATCAGGAGCTAGACTGGATCAGGAGCTGGGCTGGATCAGGAGCTAGACTGGATCAGGAGCTGGGCTGGATCAGGAGCTGGGCTGGATCAGGAGCTAGACTGGATCAGGAGCTGGGCTGGATCAGGAGCTGGGCTGGATCAGGAGCTGGGCTGGATCAGGAGCTGGGCTGGATCAGGAGCTAGACTGGATCAGGAGCTGGGCTGGATCAGGAGCTGGGCTGGATCAGGAGCTGGGCTGGATCAGGAGCTGGGCTGGATCAGGAGCTGGGCTGGATCAGGAGCTGGGCTGGATCAGGAGCTGGGCTGGATCAGGAGCTGGGCTGGATCAGGAGCTGGGCTGGATCAGGAGCTGGGCTGGATCAGGAGCTGGGCTGGATCAGGAGCTGGCTGGATCAGGAGCTGGGCTGGATCAGGAGCTGGGCTGGATCAGGAGCTGGCTGGATCAGGAGCTGGGCTGGATCAGGAGCTGGGCTGGATCAGGAGCTGGGCTGGATCAGGAGCTGGGCTGGATCAGGAGCTAGACTGGATCAGGAGCTGGGCTGGATCAGGAGCTGGGCTGGATCAGGAGCTGGGCTGGATCAGGAGCTGGGCTGGATCAGGAGCTGGGCTGGATCAGGAGCTGGGCTGGATCAGGAGCTGGGCTGGATCAGGAGCTGGGCTGGATCAGGAGCTGGCTGGATCAGGAGCTAGACTGGATCAGGAGCTGGGCTGGATCAGGAGCTAGACTGGATCAGGAGCTGGGCAGGATCAGGAGCTGGGCAGGATCAGGAGCTGGGCTGGATCAGGAGCTGGGCTGGATCAGGAGCTGGACTGGATCAGGAGCTGGGCTGGATCAGGAGCTGGGCTGGATCAGGAGCTAGGACTGGATCAGGAGCTGGCTGGATCAGGAGCTGGGCTGGATCAGGAGCTGGGCTGGATCAGGAGCTGGGCTGGATCAGGAGCTGGGCTGGATCAGGAGCTGGGCTGGATCAGGAGCTGGGCTGGATCAGGAGCTGGGCTGGATCAGGAGCTGGGCTGGATCAGGAGCTGGGCTGGATCAGGAGCTGGGCTGGATCAGGAGCTGGGCTGGATCAGGAGCTGGGCTGGATCAGGAGCTGGGCTGGATCAGGAGCTGGGCTGGATCAGGAGCTGGGCTGGATCAGGAGCTGGGCTGGATCAGGAGCTGGGCTGGATCAGGAGCTGGGCTGGATCAGGAGCTGGGCTGGATCAGGAGCTGGGCTGGATCAGGAGCTAGGCTGGATCAGGAGCTGGGCTGGATCAGGAGCTGGGCTGGATCAGGAGCTGGGCTGGATCAGGAGCTGGCTGGATCAGGAGCTGGGCTGGATCAGGAGCTGGGCTGGATCAGGAGCTGGGCTGGATCAGGAGCTGGGCTGGATCAGGAGCTGGGCTGGATCAGGAGCTGGGCTGGATCAGGAGCTGGGCTGGATCAGGAGCTGGCTGGATCAGGAGCTGGGCTGGATCAGGAGCTGGGCTGGATCAGGAGCTGGCTGGATCAGGAGCTGGACTGGATCAGGAGCTGGCTGGATCAGGAGCTGGGCTGGATCAGGAGCTGGGCTGGATCAGGAGCTGGGCTGGATCAGGAGCTGGGCTGGATCAGGAGCTGGGCAGGATCAGGAGCTAGGACTGGATCAGGAGCTAGGCTGGATCAGGAGCTGGGCTGGATCAGGAGCTGGGCTGGATCAGGAGCTGGGCTGGATCAGGAGCTGGCTGGATCAGGAGCTGGACTGGATCAGGAGCTGGGCTGGATCAGGAGCTGGCTGGATCAGGAGCTGGGCTGGATCAGGAGCTAGGACTGGATCAGGAGCTGGGCTGGATCAGGAGCTGGGCTGGATCAGGAGCTGGGCTGGATCAGGAGCTAGACTGGATCAGGAGCTGGGCTGGATCAGGAGCTGGGCTGGATCAGGAGCTGGGCTGGATCAGGAGCTGGGCTGGATCAGGAGCTGGGCTGGATCAGGAGCTGGACTGGATCAGGAGCTGGGCTGGATCAGGAGCTGGGCTGGATCAGGAGCTGGGCTGGATCAGGAGCTGGGCTGGATCAGGAGCTGGGCTGGATCAGGAGCTGGGCTGGATCAGGAGCTGGGCTGGATCAGGAGCTGGGCTGGATCAGGAGCTGGACTGGATCAGGAGCTGGGCTGGATCAGGAGCTGGGCTGGATCAGGAGCTGGGCTGGATCAGGAGCTGGGCTGGATCAGGAGCTGGGCTGGATCAGGAGCTGGGCTGGATCAGGAGCTGGGCTGGATCAGGAGCTGGCTGGATCAGGAGCTGGGCTGGATCAGGAGCTGGGCTGGATCAGGAGCTGGGACTGGATCAGGAGCTGGGCTGGATCAGGAGCTGGGCTGGATCAGGAGCTAGACTGGATCAGGAGCTGGGCTGGATCAGGAGCTGGGCTGGATCAGGAGCTGGGCTGGATCAGGAGCTGGACTGGATCAGGAGCTGGGCTGGATCAGGAGCTGGGCTGGATCAGGAGCTGGGCTGGATCAGGAGCTAGACTGGATCAGGAGCTGGCTGGATCAGGAGCTGGGCTGGATCAGGAGCTGGCTGGATCAGGAGCTGGGCTGGATCAGGAGCTGGGCTGGATCAGGAGCTGGGCTGGATCAGGAGCTGGGCTGGATCAGGAGCTGGGCTGGATCAGGAGCTGGGCTGGATCAGGAGCTGGGCTGGATCAGGAGCTGGGCTGGATCAGGAGCTGGCTGGATCAGGAGCTGGGCTGGATCAGGAGCTGGGCTGGATCAGGAGCTGGGCTGGATCAGGAGCTGGGCTGGATCAGGAGCTGGGCTGGATCAGGAGCTGGGCTGGATCAGGAGCTGGGCTGGATCAGGAGCTGGGCAGGATCAGGAGCTGGGCTGGATCAGGAGCTAGACTGGATCAGGAGCTGGGCTGGATCAGGAGCTGGGCTGGATCAGGAGCTAGACTGGATCAGGAGCTGGGCTGGATCAGGAGCTGGGCTGGATCAGGAGCTGGGCTGGATCAGGAGCTAGACTGGATCAGGAGCTGGGCTGGATCAGGAGCTGGGCTGGATCAGGAGCTGGGCTGGATCAGGAGCTGGGCTGGATCAGGAGCTGGGCTGGATCAGGAGCTAGGACTGGATCAGGAGCTGGGCTGGATCAGGAGCTGGGCTGGATCAGGAGCTGGACTGGATCAGGAGCTGGGCTGGATCAGGAGCTGGGCTGGATCAGGAGCTGGGCTGGATCAGGAGCTGGGCTGGATCAGGAGCTGGGCTGGATCAGGAGCTGGGCTGGATCAGGAGCTGGGCTGGATCAGGAGCTGGGCTGGATCAGGAGCTGGCTGGATCAGGAGCTGGGCTGGATCAGGAGCTGGGCTGGATCAGGAGCTGGGCTGGATCAGGAGCTGGCTGGATCAGGAGCTGGGCTGGATCAGGAGCTGGGCTGGATCAGGAGCTGGGCTGGATCAGGAGCTGGGCTGGATCAGGAGCTGGGCTGGATCAGGAGCTGGGCTGGATCAGGAGCTGGCTGGATCAGGAGCTGGGCTGGATCAGGAGCTGGGCTGGATCAGGAGCTGGTCTGGATCAGGAGCTGGGCTGGATCAGGAGCTGGGCTGGATCAGGAGCTGGGCTGGATCAGGAGCTGGGCTGGATCAGGAGCTGGGCTGGATCAGGAGCTAGACTGGATCAGGAGCTGGGCTGGATCAGGAGCTGGGCTGGATCAGGAGCTGGGCTGGATCAGGAGCTAGACTGGATCAGGAGCTGGGCTGGATCAGGAGCTGGGCTGGATCAGGAGCTGGGTGGATCAGGAGCTGGGCTGGATCAGGAGCTAGACTGGATCAGGAGCTGGGCTGGATCAGGAGCTGGGCTGGATCAGGAGCTGGGCTGGATCAGGAGCTAGGGCTGGATCAGGAGCTGGGCTGGATCAGGAGCTGGGCTGGATCAGGAGCTAGACTGGATCAGGAGCTGGGCTGGATCAGGAGCTGGGCTGGATCAGGAGCTGGGCTGGATCAGGAGCTGGGCTGGATCAGGAGCTGGGCTGGATCAGGAGCTGGGCTGGATCAGGAGCTGGGCTGGATCAGGAGCTGGGCTGGATCAGGAGCTGGGCTGGATCAGGAGCTGGGCTGGATCAGGAGCTGGGCTGGATCAGGAGCTGGGCTGGATCAGGAGCTGGGCTGGATCAGGAGCTGGCTGGATCAGGAGCTGGCTGGATCAGGAGCTGGGCTGGATCAGGAGCTGGGCTGGATCAGGAGCTGGGCTGGATCAGGAGCTGGGCTGGATCAGGAGCTGGGCTGGATCAGGAGCTGGCTGGATCAGGAGCTGGGCTGGATCAGGAGCTGGCAGGATCAGGAGCTGGGCTGGATCAGGAGCTGGGCTGGATCAGGAGCTGGGCTGGATCAGGAGCTAGGCTGGATCAGGAGCTAGGGCTGGATCAGGAGCTGGGCTGGATCAGGAGCTGGGCTGGATCAGGAGCTGGCTGGATCAGGAGCTAGGACTGGATCAGGAGCTGGGCTGGATCAGGAGCTGGGCAGGATCAGGAGCTAGGGCTGGATCAGGAGCTGGGCTGGATCAGGAGCTGGGCTGGATCAGGAGCTGGGCTGGATCAGGAGCTGGGCTGGATCAGGAGCTGGGCTGGATCAGGAGCTGGCTGGATCAGGAGCTAGGCTGGATCAGGAGCTGGGCTGGATCAGGAGCTGGGCTGGATCAGGAGCTGGGCTGGATCAGGAGCTGGGCTGGATCAGGAGCTGGGCTGGATCAGGAGCTGGGCTGGATCAGGAGCTGGGCTGGATCAGGAGCTGGGCTGGATCAGGAGCTGGGCTGGATCAGGAGCTGGGCTGGATCAGGAGCTAGGGCTGGATCAGGAGCTGGGCTGGATCAGGAGCTGGGCTGGATCAGGAGCTGGGCTGGATCAGGAGCTGGGCTGGATCAGGAGCTGGGCTGGATCAGGAGCTGGGCTGGATCAGGAGCTGGGCTGGATCAGGAGCTGGGCTGGATCAGGAGCTGGGCTGGATCAGGAGCTGGGCTGGATCAGGAGCTGGCTGGATCAGGAGCTGGGCTGGATCAGGAGCTGGGCTGGATCAGGAGCTAGACTGGATCAGGAGCTGGACTGGATCAGGAGCTGGGCTGGATCAGGAGCTGGACTGGATCAGGAGCTGGGCTGGATCAGGAGCTAGACTGGATCAGGAGCTGGGCTGGATCAGGAGCTGGGCAGGATCAGGAGCTGGCTGGATCAGGAGCTGGGCTGGATCAGGAGCTGGACTGGATCAGGAGCTGGCTGGATCAGGAGCTGGGCTGGATCAGGAGCTGGGCTGGATCAGGAGCTGGCTGGATCAGGAGCTGGGACTGGATCAGGAGCTGGGCTGGATCAGGAGCTGGGCTGGATCAGGAGCTAGGGCTGGATCAGGAGCTGGGCTGGATCAGGAGCTAGACTGGATCAGGAGCTGGGCTGGATCAGGAGCTGGGCTGGATCAGGAGCTGGGCTGGATCAGGAGCTGGGCTGGATCAGGAGCTGGGCTGGATCAGGAGCTAGACTGGATCAGGAGCTGGGCTGGATCAGGAGCTGGCTGGATCAGGAGCTGGGCTGGATCAGGAGCTGGGCTGGATCAGGAGCTGGGCTGGATCAGGAGCTGGGCTGGATCAGGAGCTGGGCTGGATCAGGAGCTGGGCTGGATCAGGAGCTGGGCTGGATCAGGAGCTGGGCTGGATCAGGAGCTGGGCTGGATCAGGAGCTGGGCTGGATCAGGAGCTGGGCTGGATCAGGAGCTGGGCTGGATCAGGAGCTAGACTGGATCAGGAGCTGGGCTGATCAGGAGCTAGACTGGATCAGGAGCTGGGCTGGATCAGGAGCTGGCTGGATCAGGAGCTGGGCTGGATCAGGAGCTGGGCTGGATCAGGAGCTAGACTGGATCAGGAGCTGGGCTGGATCAGGAGCTAGGACTGGATCAGGAGCTGGGCTGGATCAGGAGCTGGGCTGGATCAGGAGCTGGGCTGGATCAGGAGCTGGGCTGGATCAGGAGCTGGGCTGGATCAGGAGCTAGACTGGATCAGGAGCTGGGCTGGATCAGGAGCTGGGCAGGATCAGGAGCTGGGCTGGATCAGGAGCTGGCTGGATCAGGAGCTGGGCTGGATCAGGAGCTGGGCTGGATCAGGAGCTGGGCTGGATCAGGAGCTGGCTGGATCAGGAGCTGGGCTGGATCAGGAGCTGGGCTGGATCAGGAGCTAGGACTGGATCAGGAGCTGGGCTGGATCAGGAGCTGGGCTGGATCAGGAGCTGGGCTGGATCAGGAGCTGGGCTGGATCAGGAGCTGGGCTGGATCAGGAGCTGGGCTGGATCAGGAGCTGGGCTGGATCAGGAGCTGGGCTGGATCAGGAGCTGGGCTGGATCAGGAGCTGGGCTGGATCAGGAGCTGGGCTGGATCAGGAGCTGGGCTGGATCAGGAGCTGGGCTGGATCAGGAGCTGGGCTGGATCAGGAGCTGGGCTGGATCAGGAGCTAGGGCTGGATCAGGAGCTGGGCTGGATCAGGAGCTAGACTGGATCAGGAGCTGGGCTGGATCAGGAGCTGGGCTGGATCAGGAGCTAGACTGGATCAGGAGCTGGGCTGGATCAGGAGCTGGGCTGGATCAGGAGCTGGGCTGGATCAGGAGCTGGGCTGGATCAGGAGCTGGGCAGGATCAGGAGCTGGGCTGGATCAGGAGCTGGGCTGGATCAGGAGCTGGGCTGGATCAGGAGCTGGGCTGGATCAGGAGCTGGGCTGGATCAGGAGCTGGGCTGGATCAGGAGCTGGGCTGGATCAGGAGCTGGGCTGGATCAGGAGCTGGGCTGGATCAGGAGCTAGGGCTGGATCAGGAGCTGGCTGGATCAGGAGCTGGCTGGATCAGGAGCTGGGCTGGATCAGGAGCTGGGCTGGATCAGGAGCTGGGCTGGATCAGGAGCTGGGCAGGATCAGGAGCTAGGCTGGATCAGGAGCTGGGCTGGATCAGGAGCTAGGACTGGATCAGGAGCTGGGCTGGATCAGGAGCTGGGCTGGATCAGGAGCTGGGCTGGATCAGGAGCTGGGCTGGATCAGGAGCTGGGCTGGATCAGGAGCTGGGCTGGATCAGGAGCTGGGCTGGATCAGGAGCTGAGCTGGATCAGGAGCTGGGCTGGATCAGGAGCTGGGCTGGATCAGGAGCTGGGCTGGATCAGGAGCTGGGCTGGATCAGGAGCTGGACTGGATCAGGAGCTGGGCTGGATCAGGAGCTGGGCTGGATCAGGAGCTGGGCTGGATCAGGAGCTGGGCTGGATCAGGAGCTGGGCTGGATCAGGAGCTGGGCTGGATCAGGAGCTGGGCTGGATCAGGAGCTGGGCTGGATCAGGAGCTAGGCTGGATCAGGAGCTGGCTGGATCAGGAGCTGGGCTGGATCAGGAGCTGGGCTGGATCAGGAGCTGGGCTGGATCAGGAGCTGGGCTGGATCAGGAGCTGGGCTGGATCAGGAGCTGGGCTGGATCAGGAGCTGGCTGGATCAGGAGCTGGGCTGGATCAGGAGCTAGACTGGATCAGGAGCTGGGCTGGATCAGGAGCTGGGCTGGATCAGGAGCTGGCTGGATCAGGAGCTGGACTGGATCAGGAGCTGGGCTGGATCAGGAGCTGGGCTGGATCAGGAGCTGGGCTGGATCAGGAGCTAGACTGGATCAGGAGCTGGGCTGGATCAGGAGCTGGGCTGGATCAGGAGCTGGCTGGATCAGGAGCTGGGCTGGATCAGGAGCTGGACTGGATCAGGAGCTGGGCTGGATCAGGAGCTGGGCTGGATCAGGAGCTAGACTGGATCAGGAGCTGGGCTGGATCAGGAGCTGGGCTGGATCAGGAGCTGGGCTGGATCAGGAGCTAGACTGGATCAGGAGCTGGGCTGGATCAGGAGCTGGGCTGGATCAGGAGCTGGGCTGGATCAGGAGCTGAGGCTGGATCAGGAGCTGGCATGGATCAGGAGCTGGGCTGGATCAGGAGCTGACTGGATCAGGAGCTGGGCTGGATCAGGAGCTGGGCAGGATCAGGAGCTGGGCTGGATCAGGAGCTTGGCTGGATCAGGAGCTGGGCAGGATCAGGAGCTAGGACTGGATCAGGAGCTGGGCTGGATCAGGAGCTGGGCTGGATCAGGAGCTGGCTGGATCAGGAGCTGGGCTGGATCAGGAGCTGGCTGGATCAGGAGCTGGGCTGGATCAGGAGCTGGGCTGGATCAGGAGCTAGGGCTGGATCAGGAGCTAGGACTGGATCAGGAGCTGGGCTGGATCAGGAGCTAGGACTGGATCAGGAGCTGGCTGGATCAGGAGCTGGGCTGGATCAGGAGCTAGGCTGGATCAGGAGCTGGGCTGGATCAGGAGCTGGGCTGGATCAGGAGCTGGGCTGGATCAGGAGCTGGGCTGGATCAGGAGCTGGACTGGATCAGGAGCTGGGCTGGATCAGGAGCTGGGCTGGATCAGGAGCTGGGCTGGATCAGGAGCTGGGCTGGATCAGGAGCTGGGCTGGATCAGGAGCTGGGCAGGATCAGGAGCTGGGCAGGATCAGGAGCTAGACTGGATCAGGAGCTGGGCTGGATCAGGAGCTGGCTGATCAGGAGCTAGACTGGATCAGGAGCTGGCTGGATCAGGAGCTGGGCTGGATCAGGAGCTGGCTGGATCAGGAGCTGGGCTGGATCAGGAGCTGGGCTGGATCAGGAGCTGGGCTGGATCAGGAGCTGGCTGGATCAGGAGCTAGACTGGATCAGGAGCTGGGCTGGATCAGGAGCTAGACTGGATCAGGAGCTGGGCTGGATCAGGAGCTGGGCTGGATCAGGAGCTGGGCTGGATCAGGAGCTGGGCTGGATCAGGAGCTGGGCTGGATCAGGAGCTGGGCTGGATCAGGAGCTGGGCTGGATCAGGAGCTAGACTGGATCAGGAGCTGGGCTGGATCAGGAGCTGGCTGGATCAGGAGCTGGGCTGGATCAGGAGCTGGGCTGGATCAGGAGCTGGGCTGGATCAGGAGCTGGGCTGGATCAGGAGCTGGGCTGGATCAGGAGCTGGGCTGGATCAGGAGCTGGGCTGGATCAGGAGCTGGGCTGGATCAGGAGCTGGGCTGGATCAGGAGCTGGGCTGGATCAGGAGCTGGGCTGGATCAGGAGCTGGGCTGGATCAGGAGCTGGCTGGATCAGGAGCTGGGCTGGATCAGGAGCTGGCTGGATCAGGAGCTGGGCAGGATCAGGAGCTGGGCTGGATCAGGAGCTGGGCTGGATCAGGAGCTGGGCTGGATCAGGAGCTGGGCTGGATCAGGAGCTGGGCTGGATCAGGAGCTGGGCTGGATCAGGAGCTGGGCTGGATCAGGAGCTGGGCTGGATCAGGAGCTGGGCTGGATCAGGAGCTGGACTGGATCAGGAGCTGGCTGGATCAGGAGCTGGGCTGGATCAGGAGCTGGGCTGGATCAGGAGCTAGGACTGGATCAGGAGCTGGGCTGGATCAGGAGCTGGCTGGATCAGGAGCTGGGCTGGATCAGGAGCTGGGCTGGATCAGGAGCTGGGCTGGATCAGGAGCTGGGCTGGATCAGGAGCTGGGCTGGATCAGGAGCTGGGCTGGATCAGGAGCTGGGCTGGATCAGGAGCTGGGCTGGATCAGGAGCTGGGCTGGATCAGGAGCTGGGCTGGATCAGGAGCTGGACTGGATCAGGAGCTGGGCTGGATCAGGAGCTGGCTGGATCAGGAGCTGGGCTGGATCAGGAGCTGGGCTGGATCAGGAGCTGGGCTGGATCAGGAGCTAGGCTGGATCAGGAGCTGGGCTGGATCAGGAGCTGGGCTGGATCAGGAGCTGGGCTGGATCAGGAGCTGGGCTGGATCAGGAGCTGGGCTGGATCAGGAGCTGGGCTGGATCAGGAGCTGGGCTGGATCAGGAGCTGGGCTGGATCAGGAGCTGGGCTGGATCAGGAGCTGGGCTGGATCAGGAGCTAGGCTGGATCAGGAGCTGGGCTGGATCAGGAGCTAGGACTGGATCAGGAGCTGGGCTGGATCAGGAGCTGGGCTGGATCAGGAGCTAGGACTGGATCAGGAGCTGGGCTGGATCAGGAGCTGGGCTGGATCAGGAGCTGGGCTGGATCAGGAGCTAGACTGGATCAGGAGCTGGGCTGGATCAGGAGCTGGGCTGGATCAGGAGCTGGGCTGGATCAGGAGCTAGGACTGGATCAGGAGCTGGGCTGGATCAGGAGCTGGGCTGGATCAGGAGCTGGGCTGGATCAGGAGCTGGGCTGGATCAGGAGCTGGGCTGGATCAGGAGCTGGGCTGGATCAGGAGCTGGGCTGGATCAGGAGCTGGCTGGATCAGGAGCTGGGCTGGATCAGGAGCTAGACTGGATCAGGAGCTGGGCTGGATCAGGAGCTGGGCTGGATCAGGAGCTGGGCTGGATCAGGAGCTGGGCTGGATCAGGAGCTGGGCTGGATCAGGAGCTGGGCTGGATCAGGAGCTGGGCTGGATCAGGAGCTGGGACTGGATCAGGAGCTGGGCTGGATCAGGAGCTGGGCTGGATCAGGAGCTGGGCTGGATCAGGAGCTGGGCTGGATCAGGAGCTGGGCTGGATCAGGAGCTGGGCTGGATCAGGAGCTAGACTGGATCAGGAGCTGGGCTGGATCAGGAGCTGGGCTGGATCAGGAGCTGGGCTGGATCAGGAGCTGGACTGGATCAGGAGCTGGCTGGATCAGGAGCTGGGCTGGATCAGGAGCTGGGCTGGATCAGGAGCTGGGCTGGATCAGGAGCTGGGCTGGATCAGGAGCTGGGCTGGATCAGGAGCTGGGCTGGATCAGGAGCTGGGCTGGATCAGGAGCTAGACTGGATCAGGAGCTGGGCTGGATCAGGAGCTGGGCTGGATCAGGAGCTGGGCTGGATCAGGAGCTGGGCTGGATCAGGAGCTGGGCTGGATCAGGAGCTGGGCTGGATCAGGAGCTGGGCTGGATCAGGAGCTGGGCTGGATCAGGAGCTGGGCTGGATCAGGAGCTGGGCTGGATCAGGAGCTGGGCTGGATCAGGAGCTGGGCTGGATCAGGAGCTGGGCTGGATCAGGAGCTGGGCTGGATCAGGAGCTGGGCTGGATCAGGAGCTGGGCTGGATCAGGAGCTGGGCTGGATCAGGAGCTGGGCTGGATCAGGAGCTGGGCTGGATCAGGAGCTGGGCTGGATCAGGAGCTGGGCTGGATCAGGAGCTGGGCTGGATCAGGAGCTGGGCTGGATCAGGAGCTGGGCAGGATCAGGAGCTGGGCTGGATCAGGAGCTGGGCTGGATCAGGAGCTGGGCTGGATCAGGAGCTAGGACTGGATCAGGAGCTGGGCTGGATCAGGAGCTGGGCTGGATCAGGAGCTGGGCTGGATCAGGAGCTAGGACTGGATCAGGAGCTGGGCTGGATCAGGAGCTGGGCTGGATCAGGAGCTGGCTGGATCAGGAGCTGGGCTGGATCAGGAGCTGGGCTGGATCAGGAGCTGGGCTGGATCAGGAGCTGGCTGGATCAGGAGCTGGGCTGGATCAGGAGCTGGGCTGGATCAGGAGCTGGACTGGATCAGGAGCTGGGCTGGATCAGGAGCTGGGCAGGATCAGGAGCTAGGGCTGGATCAGGAGCTGGGCTGGATCAGGAGCTGGGCAGGATCAGGAGCTAGGACTGGATCAGGAGCTGGGCTGGATCAGGAGCTGGGCTGGATCAGGAGCTGGGCTGGATCAGGAGCTGGGCTGGATCAGGAGCTGGGCTGGATCAGGAGCTGGGCTGGATCAGGAGCTGGGCTGGATCAGGAGCTGGGCTGGATCAGGAGCTGGGCTGGATCAGGAGCTGGGCTGGATCAGGAGCTGGGCTGGATCAGGAGCTAGGGCTGGATCAGGAGCTGGGCTGGATCAGGAGCTGGGCTGGATCAGGAGCTGGCTGGATCAGGAGCTAGGCTGGATCAGGAGCTGGGCTGGATCAGGAGCTGGGCTGGATCAGGAGCTGGGCTGGATCAGGAGCTAGGACTGGATCAGGAGCTGGGCTGGATCAGGAGCTGGGCTGGATCAGGAGCTGGGCTGGATCAGGAGCTGGGCTGGATCAGGAGCTGGGCTGGATCAGGAGCTGGGCTGGATCAGGAGCTGGGCTGGATCAGGAGCTGGGCTGGATCAGGAGCTGGGCTGGATCAGGAGCTGGGCTGGATCAGGAGCTGGGCTGGATCAGGAGCTGGGCTGGATCAGGAGCTGGGCTGGATCAGGAGCTGGGCTGGATCAGGAGCTGGGCTGGATCAGGAGCTGGGCTGGATCAGGAGCTGGGCTGGATCAGGAGCTGGCTGGATCAGGAGCTGGGCTGGATCAGGAGCTGGGCTGGATCAGGAGCTGGGCTGGATCAGGAGCTAGGACTGGATCAGGAGCTGGGCTGGATCAGGAGCTGGGCTGGATCAGGAGCTGGGCTGGATCAGGAGCTGGCTGGATCAGGAGCTGGGCTGGATCAGGAGCTGGGCTGGATCAGGAGCTGGGCTGGATCAGGAGCTGGGCTGGATCAGGAGCTGGCTGGATCAGGAGCTGGCTGATCAGGAGCTGGCTGGATCAGGAGCTGGGCTGGATCAGGAGCTGGCTGGATCAGGAGCTAGACTGGATCAGGAGCTGGCTGGATCAGGAGCTGGCTGATCAGGAGCTGGGCTGGATCAGGAGCTGGGCAGGATCAGGAGCTGGGCTGGATCAGGAGCTGGCTGGATCAGGAGCTGGGCTGGATCAGGAGCTGGCTGGATCAGGAGCTGGGCTGGATCAGGAGATGGGCTGGATCAGGAGCTGGGCTGGATCAGGAGCTGGCTGGATCAGGAGCTGGGCAGGATCAGGAGCTGGGCTGGATCAGGAGCTAGACTGGATCAGGAGCTGGGCTGGATCAGGAGCTAGACTGGATCAGGAGCTGGGCTGGATCAGGAGCTGGGCTGGATCAGGAGCTGGCTGGATCAGGAGCTGGGCTGGATCAGGAGCTGGGCTGGATCAGGAGCTGGGCTGGATCAGGAGCTGGGCTGGATCAGGAGCTGGGCTGGATCAGGAGCTGGGCTGGATCAGGAGCTGGGCTGGATCAGGAGCTGGCTGGATCAGGAGCTGGGCTGGATCAGGAGCTGGGCTGGATCAGGAGCTGGGCTGGATCAGGAGCTGGGCTGGATCAGGAGCTGGGCTGGATCAGGAGCTGGGCTGGATCAGGAGCTAGGACTGGATCAGGAGCTGGCTGGATCAGGAGCTGGGCTGGATCAGGAGCTGGGCTGGATCAGGAGCTGGGCTGGATCAGGAGCTGGGCTGGATCAGGAGCTGGGACTGGATCAGGAGCTGGGCTGGATCAGGAGCTGGGCTGGATCAGGAGCTGGGCTGGATCAGGAGCTGGGCTGGATCAGGAGCTGGGCTGGATCAGGAGCTAGACTGGATCAGGAGCTGGGCTGGATCAGGAGCTGGGCTGGATCAGGAGCTGGGCTGGATCAGGAGCTGGGCTGGATCAGGAGCTGGGCTGGATCAGGAGCTGGGCTGGATCAGGAGCTGGGCTGGATCAGGAGCTAGACTGGATCAGGAGCTGGGCTGGATCAGGAGCTGGGCTGGATCAGGAGCTGGGCTGGATCAGGAGCTGGCTGGATCAGGAGCTGGGCTGGATCAGGAGCTGGGCTGGATCAGGAGCTGGGCTGGATCAGGAGCTGGACTGGATCAGGAGCTGGGCTGGATCAGGAGCTGGACTGGATCAGGAGCTGGCTGGATCAGGAGCTAGACTGGATCAGGAGCTGGGCTGGATCAGGAGCTGGGCTGGATCAGGAGCTGGGCTGGATCAGGAGCTGGGCTGGATCAGGAGCTGGGCAGGATCAGGAGCTGGGCTGGATCAGGAGCTGGGCTGGATCAGGAGCTGGGCAGGATCAGGAGCTAGACTGGATCAGGAGCTGGGCTGGATCAGGAGCTGGGACTGGATCAGGAGCTAGACTGGATCAGGAGCTGGGCTGGATCAGGAGCTGGGCTGGATCAGGAGCTGGGCTGGATCAGGAGCTGGGCTGGATCAGGAGCTGGGCTGGATCAGGAGCTGGGCTGGATCAGGAGCTAGACTGGATCAGGAGCTGGCTGGATCAGGAGCTGGGCTGGATCAGGAGCTGGGCTGGATCAGGAGCTGGGCTGGATCAGGAGCTGGGCTGGATCAGGAGCTAGACTGGATCAGGAGCTGGGCTGGATCAGGAGCTGGGCTGGATCAGGAGCTAGACTGGATCAGGAGCTAGACTGGATCAGGAGCTGGGCTGGATCAGGAGCTGGGCTGGATCAGGAGCTGGGCTGGATCAGGAGCTGGGCTGGATCAGGAGCTAGGACTGGATCAGGAGCTGGCTGGATCAGGAGCTGGGCTGGATCAGGAGCTGGGCTGGATCAGGAGCTGGGCTGGATCAGGAGCTGGGCTGGATCAGGAGCTGGGCTGGATCAGGAGCTGGGCTGGATCAGGAGCTGGGCTGGATCAGGAGCTGGGCTGGATCAGGAGCTGGGCTGGATCAGGAGCTAGACTGGATCAGGAGCTGGGCTGGATCAGGAGCTGGGCTGGATCAGGAGCTGGGCTGGATCAGGAGCTGGGCTGGATCAGGAGCTGGGCTGGATCAGGAGCTGGGCTGGATCAGGAGCTGGGCTGGATCAGGAGCTAGACTGGATCAGGAGCTGGGCTGGATCAGGAGCTGGCTGGATCAGGAGCTGGGCTGGATCAGGAGCTAGGACTGGATCAGGAGCTGGGCTGGATCAGGAGCTGGGCTGGATCAGGAGCTGGGCTGGATCAGGAGCTGGGCTGGATCAGGAGCTGGGCTGGATCAGGAGCTGGGCTGGATCAGGAGCTGGACTGGATCAGGAGCTGGGCTGGATCAGGAGCTGGGCTGGATCAGGAGCTGGGCTGGATCAGGAGCTAGACTGGATCAGGAGCTGGGCTGGATCAGGAGCTGGACTGGATCAGGAGCTGGGCTGGATCAGGAGCTGGGCTGGATCAGGAGCTGGGCTGGATCAGGAGCTAGACTGGATCAGGAGCTGGGCTGGATCAGGAGCTGGGCTGGATCAGGAGCTAGACTGGATCAGGAGCTGGGCTGGATCAGGAGCTGGGCTGGATCAGGAGCTGGGCTGGATCAGGAGCTGGGCTGGATCAGGAGCTGGGCTGGATCAGGAGCTGGGCTGGATCAGGAGCTGGGCTGGATCAGGAGCTGGGCTGGATCAGGAGCTGGGCTGGATCAGGAGCTGGGCTGGATCAGGAGCTGGGCAGGATCAGGAGCTGGGCTGGATCAGGAGCTGGGCTGGATCAGGAGCTGGGCTGGATCAGGAGCTAGGCTGGATCAGGAGCTGGCTGGATCAGGAGCTGGGCTGGATCAGGAGCTGGGCTGGATCAGGAGCTGGACTGGATCAGGAGCTGGGCTGGATCAGGAGCTAGACTGGATCAGGAGCTGGGCTGGATCAGGAGCTGGGCTGGATCAGGAGCTGGGCTGGATCAGGAGCTGGGCTGGATCAGGAGCTGGGCTGGATCAGGAGCTGGGCTGGATCAGGAGCTGGGCTGGATCAGGAGCTGGGCTGGATCAGGAGCTGGGCAGGATCAGGAGCTAGACTGGATCAGGAGCTGGCTGGATCAGGAGCTAGACTGGATCAGGAGCTGGGCTGGATCAGGAGCTGGGCTGGATCAGGAGCTGGGCTGGATCAGGAGCTGGGCTGGATCAGGAGCTGGGCTGGATCAGGAGCTAGGCTGGATCAGGAGCTGGGCAGGATCAGGAGCTAGACTGGATCAGGAGCTGGGCTGGATCAGGAGCTAGACTGGATCAGGAGCTGGGCTGGATCAGGAGCTGGGCTGGATCAGGAGCTGGGCTGGATCAGGAGCTGGGCTGGATCAGGAGCTGGGCTGGATCAGGAGCTAGGACTGGATCAGGAGCTGGGCTGGATCAGGAGCTGGGCTGGATCAGGAGCTGGGCTGGATCAGGAGCTAGGCTGGATCAGGAGCTAGGGCTGGATCAGGAGCTAGACTGGATCAGGAGCTGGCTGGATCAGGAGCTGGCTGGATCAGGAGCTAGACTGGATCAGGAGCTGGGCTGGATCAGGAGCTGGCTGGATCAGGAGCTGGGACTGGATCAGGAGCTGGGCTGGATCAGGAGCTGGGCTGGATCAGGAGCTGGCTGGATCAGGAGCTGGGACTGGATCAGGAGCTAGACTGGATCAGGAGCTGGGCTGGATCAGGAGCTGGCTGGATCAGGAGCTGGGCTGGATCAGGAGCTGGCTGGATCAGGAGCTGGCTGGATCAGGAGCTAGGACTGGATCAGGAGCTGGGCTGGATCAGGAGCTGGCTGGATCAGGAGCTGGGCTGGATCAGGAGCTAGACTGGATCAGGAGCTGGACTGGATCAGGAGCTGGGCTGGATCAGGAGCTAGACTGGATCAGGAGCTGGGCTGGATCAGGAGCTGGGCTGGATCAGGAGCTAGACTGGATCAGGAGCTGGGCTGGATCAGGAGCTAGGGCTGGATCAGGAGCTGGGCTGGATCAGGAGCTGGGCTGGATCAGGAGCTGGGCTGGATCAGGAGCTGGGCTGGATCAGGAGCTGGGCTGGATCAGGAGCTGGGCTGGATCAGGAGCTGGCTGGATCAGGAGCTAGACTGGATCAGGAGCTGGGCTGGATCAGGAGCTGGGCTGGATCAGGAGCTGGGCTGGATCAGGAGCTAGACTGGATCAGGAGCTGGGCTGGATCAGGAGCTGGGCTGGATCAGGAGCTGGGCTGGATCAGGAGCTAGACTGGATCAGGAGCTGGGCTGGATCAGGAGCTAGACTGGATCAGGAGCTAGACTGGATCAGGAGCTGGGCTGGATCAGGAGCTGGGCTGGATCAGGAGCTGGGCTGGATCAGGAGCTGGGCTGGATCAGGAGCTGGGCTGGATCAGGAGCTGGGCTGGATCAGGAGCTGGGCTGGATCAGGAGCTAGTCTGGATCAGGAGCTGGGCTGGATCAGGAGCTGGGCTGGATCAGGAGCTGGGCTGGATCAGGAGCTGGGCTGGATCAGGAGCTAGACTGGATCAGGAGCTGGGCTGGATCAGGAGCTGGGCTGGATCAGGAGCTGGGCTGGATCAGGAGCTGGGCTGGATCAGGAGCTGGGCTGGATCAGGAGCTGGGCTGGATCAGGAGCTGGGCTGGATCAGGAGCTAGGCTGGATCAGGAGCTGGGCTGGATCAGGAGCTGGCTGGATCAGGAGCTGGGCTGGATCAGGAGCTAGGCTGGATCAGGAGCTGGGCTGGATCAGGAGCTGGGCTGGATCAGGAGCTGGGCTGGATCAGGAGCTAGGACTGGATCAGGAGCTGGGCTGGATCAGGAGCTGGCTGGATCAGGAGCTGGCTGGATCAGGAGCTGGCTGGATCAGGAGCTGGCTGGATCAGGAGCTAGACTGGATCAGGAGCTAGACTGGATCAGGAGCTGGGCTGGATCAGGAGCTGGGCTGGATCAGGAGCTGGGCTGGATCAGGAGCTAGACTGGACAGAGCTGCAGGATCAGGAGCTGGCTGGATCAGGAGCTGGGCTGGATCAGGAGCTGGACTGGATCAGGAGCTGGGCTGGATCAGGAGCTAGGACTGGATCAGGAGCTGGGCAGGATCAGGAGCTGGGCTGGATCAGGAGCTGGACTGGATCAGGAGCTGGGCAGGATCAGGAGCTAGGCTGGATCAGGAGCTAGGCTGGATCAGGAGCTGGGCTGGATCAGGAGCTGGGCTGGATCAGGAGCTAGCTGGATCAGGAGCTGGGCAGGATCAGGAGCTGGGCTGGATCAGGAGCTAGACTGGATCAGGAGCTGGCTGGATCAGGAGCTGGGCTGGATCAGGAGCTGGCTGGATCAGGAGCTGGCTGGATCAGGAGCTGGGCAGGATCAGGAGCTGGGCTGGATCAGGAGCTGGGCTGGATCAGGAGCTGGGCTGGATCAGGAGCTGGGCTGGATCAGGAGCTGGGCTGGATCAGGAGCTGGGCTGGATCAGGAGCTGGGCTGGATCAGGAGCTGGGCTGGATCAGGAGCTGGGCTGGATCAGGAGCTGGGCTGGATCAGGAGCTGGGCTGGATCAGGAGCTGGACTGGATCAGGAGCTGGGCTGGATCAGGAGCTGGGCTGGATCAGGAGCTGGGCTGGATCAGGAGCTGGGCTGGATCAGGAGCTGGGCTGGATCAGGAGCTAGACTGGATCAGGAGCTGGGCTGGATCAGGAGCTGGGCTGGATCAGGAGCTGGACTGGATCAGGAGCTGGGCTGGATCAGGAGCTAGACTGGATCAGGAGCTGGGCAGGATCAGGAGCTGGACTGGATCAGGAGCTGGCTGGATCAGGAGCTGGGCTGGATCAGGAGCTAGGACTGGATCAGGAGCTGGGCTGGATCAGGAGCTGGGCTGGATCAGGAGCTGGGCTGGATCAGGAGCTGGGCTGGATCAGGAGCTGGGCTGGATCAGGAGCTGGGCTGGATCAGGAGCTGGCTGGATCAGGAGCTGGGCTGGATCAGGAGCTGGGCTGGATCAGGAGCTAGACTGGATCAGGAGCTGGGCTGGATCAGGAGCTGGGCTGGATCAGGAGCTGGGCTGGATCAGGAGCTGGGCTGGATCAGGAGCTGGGCTGGATCAGGAGCTGGGCTGGATCAGGAGCTGGCTGGATCAGGAGCTGGGCTGGATCAGGAGCTGGCTGGATCAGGAGCTGGGCTGGATCAGGAGCTGGGCTGGATCAGGAGCTGGGCAGGATCAGGAGCTGGGCTGGATCAGGAGCTGGGCTGGATCAGGAGCTGGGCTGGATCAGGAGCTGGGCTGGATCAGGAGCTGGGCTGGATCAGGAGCTGGGCTGGATCAGGAGCTGGGCTGGATCAGGAGCTGGGCTGGATCAGGAGCTGGGCTGGATCAGGAGCTGGGCTGGATCAGGAGCTGGGCTGGATCAGGAGCTGGGCTGGATCAGGAGCTGGGCTGGATCAGGAGCTGGCTGGATCAGGAGCTGGGCTGGATCAGGAGCTGGGCTGGATCAGGAGCTGGGCTGGATCAGGAGCTGGGCTGGATCAGGAGCTGGGCTGGATCAGGAGCTAGACTGGATCAGGAGCTGGGCTGGATCAGGAGCTGGGCTGGATCAGGAGCTAGGCTGGATCAGGAGCTGGGCTGGATCAGGAGCTGGGCTGGATCAGGAGCTGGGCTGGATCAGGAGCTGGGCTGGATCAGGAGCTGGGCTGGATCAGGAGCTGGGCTGGATCAGGAGCTGGGCTGGATCAGGAGCTGGGCAGGATCAGGAGCTGGGCTGGATCAGGAGCTGGGCTGGATCAGGAGCTGGGCTGGATCAGGAGCTGGACTGGATCAGGAGCTGGGCTGGATCAGGAGCTAGACTGGATCAGGAGCTGGGCTGGATCAGGAGCTGGGCTGGATCAGGAGCTGGGCTGGATCAGGAGCTGGGCTGGATCAGGAGCTGGGCTGGATCAGGAGCTGGGCTGGATCAGGAGCTGGGCTGGATCAGGAGCTAGGCTGGATCAGGAGCTGGCTGGATCAGGAGCTGGGCTGGATCAGGAGCTGGGCTGGATCAGGAGCTGGGCTGGATCAGGAGCTGGGCTGGATCAGGAGCTGGGCTGGATCAGGAGCTGGGCTGGATCAGGAGCTGGGCTGGATCAGGAGCTGGGCTGGATCAGGAGCTGGGCTGGATCAGGAGCTGGGCTGGATCAGGAGCTGGGCTGGATCAGGAGCTGGCTGGATCAGGAGCTGGGCTGGATCAGGAGCTGGGCTGGATCAGGAGCTGGGCTGGATCAGGAGCTGGGCTGGATCAGGAGCTGGGCTGGATCAGGAGCTGGGCTGGATCAGGAGCTGGGCTGGATCAGGAGCTGGGCTGGATCAGGAGCTGGGCTGGATCAGGAGCTGGGCTGGATCAGGAGCTGGGCTGGATCAGGAGCTGGCTGGATCAGGAGCTGGGCTGGATCAGGAGCTGGGCTGGATCAGGAGCTGGGCTGGATCAGGAGCTGGCTGGATCAGGAGCTGGGCTGGATCAGGAGCTGGGCTGGATCAGGAGCTGGGCTGGATCAGGAGCTGGGCTGGATCAGGAGCTGGGCTGGATCAGGAGCTGGGCTGGATCAGGAGCTGGGCTGGATCAGGAGCTGGGCTGGATCAGGAGCTGGGCTGGATCAGGAGCTGGCTGGATCAGGAGCTAGACTGGATCAGGAGCTGGGCTGGATCAGGAGCTGGGCTGGATCAGGAGCTGGCTGGATCAGGAGCTGGGCTGGATCAGGAGCTGGGCTGGATCAGGAGCTGACTGGATCAGGAGCTGGGCTGGATCAGGAGCTGGGCTGGATCAGGAGCTAGGCTGGATCAGGAGCTGGGCTGGATCAGGAGCTGGGCTGGATCAGGAGCTGGGCTGGATCAGGAGCTGGGCTGGATCAGGAGCTAGACTGGATCAGGAGCTGGGCTGGATCAGGAGCTGGGCTGGATCAGGAGCTGGGCTGGATCAGGAGCTGGGCTGGATCAGGAGCTAGACTGGATCAGGAGCTGGGCTGGATCAGGAGCTGGGCTGGATCAGGAGCTGGGCTGGATCAGGAGCTGGGCTGGATCAGGAGCTGGGCTGGATCAGGAGCTGGGCTGGATCAGGAGCTGGGCTGGATCAGGAGCTGGGCTGGATCAGGAGCTGGGCTGGATCAGGAGCTAGGCTGGATCAGGAGCTGGGCTGGATCAGGAGCTGGGCTGGATCAGGAGCTAGGACTGGATCAGGAGCTGGCTGGATCAGGAGCTGGGCTGGATCAGGAGCTGGGCTGGATCAGGAGCTGGGCTGGATCAGGAGCTGGGCTGGATCAGGAGCTGGGCTGGATCAGGAGCTGGGCTGGATCAGGAGCTGGGCTGGATCAGGAGCTGGGCTGGATCAGGAGCTGGGCTGGATCAGGAGCTGGGCTGGATCAGGAGCTGGGCTGGATCAGGAGCTGGGCTGGATCAGGAGCTGGGCTGGATCAGGAGCTGGGCTGGATCAGGAGCTGGGCTGGATCAGGAGCTGGCTGGATCAGGAGCTGGGCTGGATCAGGAGCTGGGCTGGATCAGGAGCTGGGCTGGATCAGGAGCTGGGCTGGATCAGGAGCTAGACTGGATCAGGAGCTGGGCTGGATCAGGAGCTGGGCTGGATCAGGAGCTGGGCTGGATCAGGAGCTGGGCTGGATCAGGAGCTGGGCTGGATCAGGAGCTGGGCAGGATCAGGAGCTGGGCAGGATCAGGAGCTGGGCTGGATCAGGAGCTGGGCTGGATCAGGAGCTGGGCTGGATCAGGAGCTGGGCTGGATCAGGAGCTGGCTGGATCAGGAGCTGGGCTGGATCAGGAGCTGGGCTGGATCAGGATCTGGGCAGGATCAGGAGCTGGGCTGGATCAGGAGCTGGGCTGGATCAGGAGCTAGACTGGATCAGGAGCTGGGCTGGATCAGGATCTGGGCAGGATCAGGAGCTGGCTGGATCAGGAGCTGGGCTGGATCAGGAACTGGGCAGGATCAGGAGCTAGACTGGATCAGGAGCTGGGCTGGATCAGGAGCTGGGCTGGATCAGGAGCTAGACTGGATCAGGAGCTGGGCTGGATCAGGAGCTGGGCTGGATCAGGAGCTGGGCTGGATCAGGAGCTGGGCTGGATCAGGAGCTGGGCTGGATCAGGAGCTAGACTGGATCAGGAGCTGGGCTGGATCAGGAGCTGGGCTGGATCAGGAGCTGGGCTGGATCAGGAGCTGGGCTGGATCAGGAGCTGGGCTGGATCAGGAGCTGGGCTGGATCAGGAGCTGGGCAGGATCAGGAGCTGGGCTGGATCAGGAGCTGGGCTGGATCAGGAGCTGGGCTGGATCAGGAGCTAGACTGGATCAGGAGCTGGGCTGGATCAGGAGCTGGGCTGGATCAGGAGCTAGACTGGATCAGGAGCTGGGCTGGATCAGGAGCTGGGCTGGATCAGGAGCTGGGCTGGATCAGGAGCTGGGCTGGATCAGGAGCTGGGCTGGATCAGGAGCTGGGCTGGATCAGGAGCTGGGCTGGATCAGGAGCTGGGCTGGATCAGGAGCTGGGCTGGATCAGGAGCTGGGCTGGATCAGGAGCTGGGCTGGATCAGGAGCTGGGCTGGATCAGGAGCTGGGCTGGATCAGGAGCTGGGCTGGATCAGGAGCTAGACTGGATCAGGAGCTGGGCTGGATCAGGAGCTGGGCTGGATCAGGAGCTAGACTGGATCAGGAGCTGGCTGGATCAGGAGCTGGGCTGGATCAGGAGCTGGGCTGGATCAGGAGCTGGGCAGGATCAGGAGCTGGGCTGGATCAGGAGCTGGGCTGGATCAGGAGCTGGGCTGGATCAGGAGCTGGGCTGGATCAGGAGCTGGCTGGATCAGGAGCTGGGCTGGATCAGGAGCTGGGCTGGATCAGGAGCTGGACTGGATCAGGAGCTGGGCTGGATCAGGAGCTGGGCTGGATCAGGAGCTGGCTGGATCAGGAGCTGGGCTGGATCAGGAGCTGGGCTGGATCAGGAGCTGGGCTGGATCAGGAGCTGGCTGGATCAGGAGCTGGGCTGGATCAGGAGCTGGGCTGGATCAGGAGCTGGGCTGGATCAGGAGCTGGGCTGGATCAGGAGCTGGGCTGGATCAGGAGCTGGGCTGGATCAGGAGCTGGGCTGGATCAGGAGCTGGGCTGGATCAGGAGCTGGGCTGGATCAGGAGCTGGGCTGGATCAGGAGCTGGGCTGGATCAGGAGCTGGACTGGATCAGGAGCTGGGCTGGATCAGGAGCTGGGCTGGATCAGGAGCTGGGCTGGATCAGGAGCTGGGCTGGATCAGGAGCTGGGCTGGATCAGGAGCTGGGCTGGATCAGGAGCTAGACTGGATCAGGAGCTGGGCTGGATCAGGAGCTGGGCTGGATCAGGAGCTGGGCTGGATCAGGAGCTGGGCTGGATCAGGAGCTGGGCTGGATCAGGAGCTGGGCTGGATCAGGAGCTGGGCTGGATCAGGAGCTGGGCTGGATCAGGAGCTGGGCTGGATCAGGAGCTGGGCTGGATCAGGAGCTGGGCTGGATCAGGAGCTGGGCTGGATCAGGAGCTGGGCTGGATCAGGAGCTGGGCTGGATCAGGAGCTGGGCTGGATCAGGAGCTGGGCTGGATCAGGAGCTGGGCTGGATCAGGAGCTGGGCTGGATCAGGAGCTGGGCTGGATCAGGAGCTGGGCTGGATCAGGAGCTGGGCTGGATCAGGAGCTGGGCTGGATCAGGAGCTGGGCTGGATCAGGAGCTGGGCAGGATCAGGAGCTAGACTGGATCAGGAGCTGGGCTGGATCAGGAGCTGGACTGGATCAGGAGCTGGGCAGGATCAGGAGCTGGGCAGGATCAGGAGCTGGGCTGGATCAGGAGCTGGGCTGGATCAGGAGCTAGACTGGATCAGGAGCTGGGCTGGATCAGGAGCTGGGCTGGATCAGGAGCTGGGCTGGATCAGGAGCTGGGCTGGATCAGGAGCTGGGCTGGATCAGGAGCTGGGCTGGATCAGGAGCTGGGCTGGATCAGGAGCTGGGCTGGATCAGGAGCTGGGCTGGATCAGGAGCTGGCTGGATCAGGAGCTGGGCTGGATCAGGAGCTGGGCTGGATCAGGAGCTGGGCTGGATCAGGAGCTGGGCTGGATCAGGAGCTGGGCTGGATCAGGAGCTGGGCTGGATCAGGAGCTGGGCTGGATCAGGAGCTGGGCTGGATCAGGAGCTGGGCTGGATCAGGAGCTGGGCTGGATCAGGAGCTGGGCTGGATCAGGAGCTGGGCTGGATCAGGAGCTGGGCTGGATCAGGAGCTGGGCTGGATCAGGAGCTGGGCTGGATCAGGAGCTGGGCTGGATCAGGAGCTGGGCTGGATCAGGAGCTGGGCTGGATCAGGAGCTGGGCTGGATCAGGAGCTGGGCTGGATCAGGAGCTGGGCTGGATCAGGAGCTAGACTGGATCAGGAGCTGGGCTGGATCAGGAGCTGGCTGGATCAGGAGCTAGACTGGATCAGGAGCTGGCTGGATCAGGAGCTGGGCTGGATCAGGAGCTGGGCTGGATCAGGAGCTGGGCTGGATCAGGAGCTGGGCAGGATCAGGAGCTGGGCTGGATCAGGAGCTGGGCTGGATCAGGAGCTGGGCTGGATCAGGAGCTGGGCTGGATCAGGAGCTGGGCTGGATCAGGAGCTAGACTGGATCAGGAGCTGGCTGGATCAGGAGCTGGGCTGGATCAGGAGCTGGGCTGGATCAGGAGCTAGACTGGATCAGGAGCTGGGCTGGATCAGGAGCTGGGCTGGATCAGGAGCTGGGCTGGATCAGGAGCTGGGCTGGATCAGGAGCTGGGCTGGATCAGGAGCTGGGCTGGATCAGGAGCTGGGCTGGATCAGGAGCTGGCTGGATCAGGAGCTGGGCTGGATCAGGAGCTAGGCTGGATCAGGAGCTGGGCTGGATCAGGAGCTGGGCTGGATCAGGAGCTGGCTGGATCAGGAGCTGGGCTGGATCAGGAGCTGGACTGGATCAGGAGCTGGGCTGGATCAGGAGCTAGGCTGGATCAGGAGCTGGGCTGGATCAGGAGCTGGGCTGGATCAGGAGCTGGGCTGGATCAGGAGCTAGACTGGATCAGGAGCTGGGCTGGATCAGGAGCTGGGCTGGATCAGGAGCTGGGCTGGATCAGGAGCTGGGCTGGATCAGGAGCTGGGCTGGATCAGGAGCTGGGCTGGATCAGGAGCTGGGCTGGATCAGGAGCTGGGCTGGATCAGGAGCTGGGCTGGATCAGGAGCTGGGCTGGATCAGGAGCTGGGCTGGATCAGGAGCTAGACTGGATCAGGAGCTGGGCTGGATCAGGAGCTGGGCTGGATCAGGAGCTGGGCTGGATCAGGAGCTGGGCTGGATCAGGAGCTGGGCTGGATCAGGAGCTGGGCTGGATCAGGAGCTGGGCTGGATCAGGAGCTAGGCTGGATCAGGAGCTGGGCTGGATCAGGAGCTGGGCTGGATCAGGAGCTGGGCTGGATCAGGAGCTGGGCTGGATCAGGAGCTGGGCTGGATCAGGAGCTGGGCAGGATCAGGAGCTGGGCTGGATCAGGAGCTGGGCTGGATCAGGAGCTAGACTGGATCAGGAGCTGGGCTGGATCAGGAGCTGGCTGGATCAGGAGCTGGGCTGGATCAGGAGCTGGGCTGGATCAGGAGCTGGGCTGGATCAGGAGCTGGGCTGGATCAGGAGCTGGGCTGGATCAGGAGCTGGGCTGGATCAGGAGCTGGGCTGGATCAGGAGCTGGGCTGGATCAGGAGCTGGGCTGGATCAGGAGCTGGGCTGGATCAGGAGCTGGGCTGGATCAGGAGCTGGGCTGGATCAGGAGCTGGGCTGGATCAGGAGCTGGGCTGGATCAGGAGCTGGCTGGATCAGGAGCTGGGCTGGATCAGGAGCTGGGCTGGATCAGGAGCTGGGCTGGATCAGGAGCTGGGCTGGATCAGGAGCTGGGCTGGATCAGGAGCTGGGCTGGATCAGGAGCTAGACTGGATCAGGAGCTGGGCTGGATCAGGAGCTGGGCTGGATCAGGAGCTAGACTGGATCAGGAGCTGGGCAGGATCAGGAGCTGGGCTGGATCAGGAGCTGGGCTGGATCAGGAGCTGGGCTGGATCAGGAGCTGGGCTGGATCAGGAGCTGGGCTGGATCAGGAGCTGGGCTGGATCAGGAGCTGGGCTGGATCAGGAGCTGGGCTGGATCAGGAGCTAGACTGGATCAGGAGCTGGGCTGGATCAGGAGCTGGGCTGGATCAGGAGCTAGACTGGATCAGGAGCTGGGCTGGATCAGGAGCTAGACTGGATCAGGAGCTGGGCTGGATCAGGAGCTGGGCTGGATCAGGAGCTAGACTGGATCAGGAGCTGGGCTGGATCAGGAGCTAGACTGGATCAGGAGCTGGGCTGGATCAGGAGCTGGGCTGGATCAGGAGCTGGGCTGGATCAGGAGCTGGGCTGGATCAGGAGCTGGGCTGGATCAGGAGCTGGGCTGGATCAGGAGCTGGGCTGGATCAGGAGCTAGGACTGGATCAGGAGCTGGGCTGGATCAGGAGCTGGGCTGGATCAGGAGCTGGGCTGGATCAGGAGCTGGGCTGGATCAGGAGCTGGGCTGGATCAGGAGCTAGACTGGATCAGGAGCTGGGCTGGATCAGGAGCTGGGCTGGATCAGGAGCTAGACTGGATCAGGAGCTGGGCTGGATCAGGAGCTGGGCTGGATCAGGAGCTAGACTGGATCAGGAGCTGGGCAGGATCAGGAGCTGGGCTGGATCAGGAGCTGGGCTGGATCAGGAGCTAGACTGGATCAGGAGCTGGGCTGGATCAGGAGCTGGGCTGGATCAGGAGCTGGGCTGGATCAGGAGCTGGGCTGGATCAGGAGCTGGGCTGGATCAGGAGCTGGGCTGGATCAGGAGCTGGGCTGGATCAGGAGCTGGCTGGATCAGGAGCTGGGCTGGATCAGGAGCTGGGCTGGATCAGGAGCTGGGCTGGATCAGGAGCTGGGCTGGATCAGGAGCTGGGCTGGATCAGGAGCTGGCTGGATCAGGAGCTGGGCTGGATCAGGAGCTGGGCTGGATCAGGAGCTGGGCTGGATCAGGAGCTGGGCTGGATCAGGAGCTGGGCTGGATCAGGAGCTGGGCTGGATCAGGAGCTAGACTGGATCAGGAGCTGGGCTGGATCAGGAGCTGGGCTGGATCAGGAGCTAGACTGGATCAGGAGCTGGGCTGGATCAGGAGCTGGGCTGGATCAGGAGCTGGGCTGGATCAGGAGCTGGGCTGGATCAGGAGCTAGGACTGGATCAGGAGCTGGGCTGGATCAGGAGCTGGGCTGGATCAGGAGCTAGACTGGATCAGGAGCTGGGCTGGATCAGGAGCTGGGCAGGATCAGGAGCTGGGCTGGATCAGGAGCTGGGCTGGATCAGGAGCTGGGCTGGATCAGGAGCTGGGCTGGATCAGGAGCTGGGCTGGATCAGGAGCTGGGCTGGATCAGGAGCTGGGCTGGATCAGGAGCTGGGCTGGATCAGGAGCTGGGCTGGATCAGGAGCTGGGCTGGATCAGGAGCTAGACTGGATCAGGAGCTGGGCTGGATCAGGAGCTGGGCTGGATCAGGAGCTGGGCTGGATCAGGAGCTGGGCTGGATCAGGAGCTGGGCTGGATCAGGAGCTAGACTGGATCAGGAGCTGGGCTGGATCAGGAGCTGGGCTGGATCAGGAGCTGGGCTGGATCAGGAGCTAGGCTGGATCAGGAGCTGGGCTGGATCAGGAGCTGGGCAGGATCAGGAGCTAGACTGGATCAGGAGCTGGGCTGGATCAGGAGCTGGGCTGGATCAGGAGCTAGACTGGATCAGGAGCTGGGCTGGATCAGGAGCTAGACTGGATCAGGAGCTGGGCTGGATCAGGAGCTGGGCTGGATCAGGAGCTGGGCTGGATCAGGAGCTGGGCTGGATCAGGAGCTGGGCTGGATCAGGAGCTGGGCTGGATCAGGAGCTGGGCAGGATCAGGAGCTGGGCTGGATCAGGAGCTGGGCTGGATCAGGAGCTGGGCTGGATCAGGAGCTGGGCTGGATCAGGAGCTGGGCTGGATCAGGAGCTGGGCTGGATCAGGAGCTGGGCTGGATCAGGAGCTGGGCTGGATCAGGAGCTGGGCTGGATCAGGAGCTGGGCTGGATCAGGAGCTGGGCTGGATCAGGAGCTGGGCTGGATCAGGAGCTGGGCTGGATCAGGAGCTGGGCTGGATCAGGAGCTGGGCTGGATCAGGAGCTGGGCTGGATCAGGAGCTGGGCTGGATCAGGAGCTGGGCTGGATCAGGAGCTGGGCTGGATCAGGAGCTGGGCTGGATCAGGAGCTGGGCTGGATCAGGAGCTGGGCTGGATCAGGAGCTGGGCTGGATCAGGAGCTAGACTGGATCAGGAGCTGGGCTGGATCAGGAGCTGGGCTGGATCAGGAGCTGGGCAGGATCAGGAGCTGGGCTGGATCAGGAGCTGGGCTGGATCAGGAGCTGGGCTGGATCAGGAGCTGGGCTGGATCAGGAGCTGGGCTGGATCAGGAGCTGGGCTGGATCAGGAGCTGGGCTGGATCAGGAGCTAGACTGGATCAGGAGCTGGGCTGGATCAGGAGCTAGACTGGATCAGGAGCTAGACTGGATCAGGAGCTAGACTGGATCAGGAGCTGGGCTGGATCAGGAGCTGGGCAGGATCAGGAGCTAGACTGGATCAGGAGCTGGGCTGGATCAGGAGCTGGGCTGGATCAGGAGCTGGGCAGGATCAGGAATGTGCACTGGATCAGGAGCTAGACTGGATCAGGAGCTAGACTGGATCAGGAGCTAGACTGGATCAGGAGCTAGACTGGATCAGGAGCTAGACTGGATCAGGAGTTGGGCTGGATCAGGAGCTGGGCTGGATCAGGAGCTGGGCTGGATCAGGAGCTGGGCTGGATCAGGAGCTAGACTGGATCAGGAGCTGGGCTGGATCAGGATCTGGACAGGATCAGGAGCTGGGCTGGATCAGGAGCTGGGCTGGATCAGGAGCTGGGCTGGATCAGGAGCTGGGCTGGATCAGGAGCTAGACTGGATCAGGAGCTGGGCTGGATCAGGAGCTGGGCTGGATCAGGAGCTGGGCTGGATCAGGAGCTGGGCTGGATCAGGAGCTGGGCTGGATCAGGACCTGGGCAGGATCAGGAGCTAGACTGGATCAGGAGCTGGGCAGGATCAGGAGCTAGACTGGATCAGGAGCTGGGCAGGATCAGGAGCTGGGCTGGATCAGGAGCTAGACTGGATCAGGAGCTGGGCTGGATCAGGAGCTAGACTGGATCAGGAGCTGGGCAGGATCAGGAGCTAGACTGGATCAGGAGCTAGACTGGATCAGGAGCTGGGCTGGATCAGGAGCTGGGCTGGATCAGGAGCTGGGCTGGATCAGGAGCTGGGCAGGATCAGGAGCTAGACTGGATCAGGAGCTGGGCTGGATCAGGAGCTGGGCTGGATCAGGAGCTAGACTGGATCAGGAGCTGGGCTGGATCAGGAGCTGGGCTGGATCAGGAGCTGGGCAGGATCAGGAGCTAGACTGGATCAGGAGCTGGGCTGGATCAGGAGCTAGACTGGATCAGGAGCTGGGCTGGATCAGGAGCTGGGCTGGATCAGGAGCTGGGCTGGATCAGGAGCTGGGCTGGATCAGGAGCTGGGCAGGATCAGGAGCTGGGCTGGATCAGGAATGTGCACTGGATCAGGAGCTGGGCTGGATCAGGAGCTGGGCTGGATCAGGAGCTAGACTGGATCAGGAGCTAGACTGGACCAGGAGCTGGGCTGGATCAGGAGCTAGACTGGATCAGGAGCTGGGCTGGATCAGGAGCTAGACTGGATCAGGAGCTAGACTGGATCAGGAGCTGGGCAGGATCAGGAGCTGGGCTGGATCAGGAGCTGGGCTGGATCAGGAGCTGGGCAGGATCAGGAGCTGGGCAGGATCAGGAGCTGGGCTGGATCAGGAGCTGGGCTGGATCAGGAGCTAGACTGGATCAGGAGCTGGGCTGGATCAGGAGCTAGACTGGATCAGGAGCTGGGCAGGATCAGGAGCTGGGCTGGATCAGGAGCTAGACTGGATCAGGAGCTGGGCTGGATCAGGAGCTGGGCAGGATCAGGAGCTGGGCTGGATCAGGAGCTAGACTGGATCAGGAGCTGGGCTGGATCAGGAGCTGGGCTGGATCAGGAGCTAGACTGGATCAGGAGCTAGACTGGATCAGGAGCTGGGCTGGATCAGGAGCTGGGCTGGATCAGGAGCTGGGCTGGATCAGGAGCTGGGCTGGATCAGGAGCTGGGCTGGATCAGGAGCTGGGCTGGATCAGGAGCTGGGCTGGATCAGGAGCTGGGCTGGTTCAGGAGCTGGACTGGATCAGGAGCTAGACTGGATCAGGAGCTGGGCTGGATCAGGAGCTAGACTGGATCAGGAGCTGGGCTGGATCAGGAGCTAGACTGGATCAGGAGCTGGGCAGGATCAGGAGCTAGACTGGATCAGGAGCTAGACTGGATCAGGAGCTAGACTGGATCAGGAGCTGGGCTGGATCAGGAGCTGGGCTGGATCAGGAGCTGGGCAGGATCAGGAGCTGGGCTGGATCAGGAGCTGGGCAGGATCAGGAGCTGGGCTGGATCAGGAGCTGGACTGGATCAGGAGCTGGGCTGGATCAGGAGCTGGGCTGGATCAGGAGCTGGGCTGGATCAGGAGCTGGGCTGGATCAGGAGCTGGGCTGGATCAGGAGCTAGACTGGATCAGGAGCTGGGCTGGATCAGGAGCTGGGCTGGATCAGGAGCTGGGCTGGATCAGGAGCTGGGCTGGATCAGGAGCTGGGCTGGATCAGGAGCTGGGCTGGATCAGGAGCTAGACTGGATCAGGAGCTAGACTGGATCAGGAGCTGGGCAGGATCAGGAGCTGGGCTGGATCAGGAGCTGGGCTGGATCAGGAGCTAGACTGGATCAGGAGCTGGGCTGGATCAGGAGCTGGGCTGGATCAGGAGCTGGGCAGGATCAGGAGCTGGGCAGGATCAGGAGCTGGGCAGGATCAGGAGCTGGGCAGGATCAGGAGCTGGGCAGGATCAGGAGCTAGACTGGATCAGGAGCTGGGCTGGATCAGGAGCTGGGCTGGATCAGGAGCTAGACTGGATCAGGAGCTGGGCAGGATCAGGAGCTGGGCTGGATCAGGAGCTGGGCTGGATCAGGAGCTAGACTGGATCAGGAGCTGGGCTGGATCAGGAGCTAGACTGGATCAGGAGCTGGGCTGGATCAGGAGCTGGGCAGGATCAGGAGCTGGGCTGGATCAGGAGCTAGACTGGATCAGGAGCTGGGCAGGATCAGGAGCTGGGCTGGATCAGGAGCTGGGCAGGATCAGGAGCTGGGCAGGATCAGGAGCTGGGCAGGATCAGGAGCTAGACTGGATCAGGAGCTGGGCAGGATCAGGAGCTGGGCAGGATCAGGAGCTAGACTGGATCAGGAGCTGGGCTGGATCAGGAGCTAGACTGGATCAGGAGCTGGGCTGGATCAGGAGCTGGGCTGGATCAGGAGCTGGGCAGGATCAGGAGCTGGGCTGGATCAGGAGCTGGGCTGGATCAGGAGCTGGGCAGGATCAGGAGCTGGGCAGGATCAGGAGCTGGGCTGGATCAGGAGCTAGACTGGATCAGGAGCTGGGCTGGATCAGGAGCTGGGCAGGATCAGGAGCTGGGCTGGATCAGGAGCTAGACTGGATCAGGAGCTGGGCTGGATCAGGAGCTGGGCAGGATCAGGAGCTGGGCTGGATCAGGAGCTGGGCTGGATCAGGAGCTAGACTGGATCAGGAGCTGGGCTGGATCAGGAGCTAGACTGGATCAGGAGCTGGGCTGGATCAGGAGCTGGGCAGGATCAGGAGCTGGGCTGGATCAGGAGCTGGGCTGGATCAGGAGCTGGGCTGGATCAGGAGCTAGACTGGATCAGGAGCTGGGCTGGATCAGGAGCTAGACTGGATCAGGAGCTGGGCTGGATCAGGAGCTGGGCTGGATCAGGAGCTAGACTGGATCAGGAGCTAGACTGGATCAGGAGCTAGACTGGATCAGGAGCTGGGCTGGATCAGGAGCTGGGCAGGATCAGGAGCTGGGCAGGATCAGGAGCTCGGCTGGATCAGGAGCTAGACTGGATCAGGAGCTAGACTGGATCAGGAGCTGGGCAGGATCAGGAGCTAGACTGGATCAGGAGCTGGGCTGGATCAGGAGCTGGGCTGGATCAGGAGCTGGGCTGGATCAGGAGCTGGGCAGGATCAGGAGCTGGGCTGGATCAGGAGCTGGGCTGGATCAGGAGCTGGGCTGGATCAGGAGCTGGGCTGGATCAGGAGCTGGGCAGGATCAGGAGCTAGGCTGGATCAGGAGCTGGGCAGGATCAGGAGCTGGGCTGGATCAGGAGCTGGGCAGGATCAGGAGCTGGGCTGGATCAGGAGCTGGGCTGGATCAGGAGCTGGGCTGGATCAGGAGCTGGGCTGGATCAGGAGCTGGGCTGGATCAGGAGCTGGACTGGATCAGGAGCTGGGCTGGATCAGGAGCTGGGCTGGATCAGGAGCTGGGCTGGATCAGGAGCTGGACTGGATCAGGAGCTGGGCTGGATCAGGAGCTGGGCTGGATCAGGAGCTAGACTGGATCAGGAGCTAGACTGGATCAGGAATGTGCACTGGATCAGGAGCTAGACTGGATCAGGAGCTAGACTGGATCAGGAGCTGGGCAGGATCAGGAGCTGGGCTGGATCAGGAGCTGGGCTGGATCAGGAGCTAGACTGGATCAGGAGCTGGGCTGGATCAGGAGCTAGACTGGATCAGGAGCTAGACTGGATCAGGAGCTGGGCTGGATCAGGAGCTGGGCTGGATCAGGAGCTAGACTGGATCAGGAGCTGGGCTGGATCAGGAGCTGGGCTGGATCAGGAGCTAGACTGGATCAGGAGCTAGACTGGATCAGGAGCTGGGCAGGATCAGGAGCTGGGCTGGATCAGGAGCTGGGCTGGATCAGGAGCTGGGCTGGATCAGGAGCTGGGCTGGATCAGGAGCTGGGCTGGATCAGGAGCTGGGCTGGATCAGGAGCTAGACTGGATCAGGAGCTAGACTGGATCAGGAGCTGGGCTGGATCAGGAGCTAGGCTGGATCAGGAGCTGGGCTGGATCAGGAGCTGGGCAGGATCAGGAGCTGGGCTGGATCAGGAGCTAGACTGGATCAGGAGCTGGGCTGGATCAGGAGCTAGACTGGATCAGGAGCTAGACTGGATCAGGAGCTAGACTGGATCAGGAGCTGGGCTGGATCAGGAGCTGGGCTGGATCAGGAGCTGGGCTGGTTCAGGAGCTGGGCTGGATCAGGAGCTGGGCAGGATCAGGAGCTGGGCTGGATCAGGAGCTGGGCAGGATCAGGAGCTGGGCTGGATCAGGAGCTGGGCTGGATCAGGAGCTGGGCTGGATCAGGAGCTGGGCTGGATCAGGAGCTAGACTGGATCAGGAGCTGGGCTGGATCAGGAGCTGGGCTGGATCAGGAGCTGGGCTGGATCAGGAGCTGGGCTGGATCAGGAGCTAGACTGGATCAGGAGCTAGACTGGATCAGGAGCTAGACTGGATCAGGAGCTGGGCAGGATCAGGAGCTGGGCTGGATCAGGAGCTGGGCAGGATCAGGAGCTGGGCTGGATCAGGAGCTGGGCTGGATCAGGAGCTAGACTGGATCAGGAGCTGGGCTGGATCAGGAGCTGGGCTGGATCAGGAGCTGGGCTGGATCAGGAGCTGGGCAGGATCAGGAGCTGGGCTGGATCAGGAGCTAGACTGGATCAGGAGCTGGGCTGGATCAGGAGCTGGGCAGGATCAGGAGCTGGGCTGGATCAGGAGCTGGGCTGGATCAGGAGCTGGGCTGGATCAGGAGCTAGACTGGATCAGGAGCTGGGCTGGATCAGGAGCTAGACTGGATCAGGAGCTAGACTGGATCAGGAGCTGGGCAGGATCAGGAGCTGGGCTGGATCAGGAGCTGGGCTGGATCAGGAGCTGGGCTGGATCAGGAGCTAGACTGGATCAGGAGCTGGGCTGGATCAGGAGCTAGACTGGATCAGGAGCTAGACTGGATCAGGAGCTGGGCTGGATCAGGAGCTGGGCTGGATCAGGAGCTGGGCTGGATCAGGAGCTAGACTGGATCAGGAGCTGGGCTGGATCAGGAGCTAGACTGGATCAGGAGCTGGGCTGGATCAGGAGCTGGGCAGGATCAGGAGCTGGACTGGATCAGGAGCTGGGCTGGATCAGGAGCTAGACTGGATCAGGAGCTGGGCTGGATCAGGAGCTGTGCTGGATCAGGAGCTAGACTGGATCAGGAGCTGGGCTGGATCAGGAGCTGGGCAGGATCAGGAGCTGGGCTGGATCAGGAGCTGGGCTGGATCAGGAGCTGGGCTGGATCAGGAGCTGGGCTGGATCAGGAGCTGGGCTGGATCAGGAGCTGGGCTGGATCAGGAGCTACACTGGATCAGGAGCTGGGCAGGATCAGGAGCTGGGCTGGATCAGGAGCTGGGCTGGATCAGGAGCTAGACTGGATCAGGATCTGGGCTGGATCAGGAGCTGGGCTGGATCAGGAGCTAGACTGGATCAGGAGCTAGACTGGATCAGGAATGTGCACTGGATCAGGAGCTAGACTGGATCAGGAGCTAGACTGGATCAGGAGCTAGACTGGATCAGGAGCTGGGCTGGATCAGGAGCTGGGCTGGATCAGGAGCTGGGCTGGATCAGGAGCTGGGCTGGATCAGGAGCTAGACTGGATCAGGAGCTGGGCTGGATCAGGAGCTAGACTGGATCAGGAGCTAGACTGGATCAGGAGCTGGGCTGGATCAGGAGCTGGGCTGGATCAGGAGCTGGGCAGGATCAGGAGCTGGGCTGGATCAGGAGCTGGACTGGATCAGGAGCTGGGCTGGATCAGGAGCTGGGCTGGATCAGGAGCTAGACTGGATCAGGAGCTAGACTGGATCAGGAATGTGCACTGGATCAGGAGCTAGACTGGATCAGGAGCTAGACTGGATCAGGAGCTGGGCTGGATCAGGAGCTGGGCTGGATCAGGAGCTGGGCTGGATCAGGAGCTAGACTGGATCAGGAGCTGGGCTGGATCAGGAGCTAGACTGGATCAGGAGCTAGACTGGATCAGGAGCTGGGCTGGATCAGGAGCTGGGCTGGATCAGGAGCTGGGCAGGATCAGGAGCTGGGCTGGATCAGGAGCTGGGCTGGATCAGGAGCTGGGCTGGATCAGGAGCTGGGCTGGATCAGGAGCTGGGCTGGATCAGGAGCTGGGCTGGATCAGGAGCTGGGCTGGATCAGGAGCTAGACTGGATCAGGAGCTGGGCTGGATCAGGAGCTGGGCTGGATCAGGAGCTGGGCTGGATCACTAGCTGGGCAGGATCAGGATCTGGACAGGATCCGGGTGCTCCTCTTTCTCCTCTACGTGTGGGCCTATCAGGCTGCTTGGTCTCTGATATGGGCTGCCTCACCTCAATGTCACATTTGACCCTGAGCTGATCTCCTGGCCTCATTTTCACTCTTTCACCGAGATTGCCTGATCCCACCTCCCTAACATCACCCAACCTCACCCTGTCTCAACCCATCAGCTCAAACCCAGATCCACGCCTTTGTCACCTCCAGACTCCTCTATTCCAATGCTGGTCCCCCACATTCTACCTTCCAGAATCTTGAAGTTATCCAAAACCCTGCTTCCTGTGTTTTAACACGCAGCAAACCCTGTTCTCCTATCAGCCCTGTGCTCACTGACCTATACTGGCTCCCAGTCAAGCAACGTCTTGCTCTTAGAAATCTCATCCTTGTTTACAAATCCCTTCAGGGTCTCTATCTCTGTAATCTCCTCCAGTCCCACCAGCCTCTGAGATCCCTGAGATCCTCTAATTCTGGCCTCTCGTGCATTCCTGATTTTAATTGCTGCACTATTGGTGACTCTGCCTTCAGGTCCAGGCTCAGTGAGACAGGCCCAGGTCCAAACCCCACCCCCCAGGCCCAGTGATACAGGGGTTATCCAAACCCTACCCCCAGGCCCAGTGAGACAGGGGTTATCCAAACCCCAACCCCAGGCCCAGGCCCAGTGAGACAGGGGTTATCCAAACCCCAACCCCAGGCCCAGGCCCAGTGAGACAGGGGTTATCCAAACCCCACCCCCAGGCCCAGGCCCAGTGAGACAGGGGTTATCCAAACCCCACCCCCAGGCCCAGTGAGACAGGGGTTATCCAAACCCCAACCCCAGGCCCAGGCCCAGTGAGACAGGGGTTATCCAAACCCCACCCCCAGGCCCAGTGAGACAGGGGTTATCCAAACCCCAACCCCAGGCCCAGGCCCAGTGAGACAGGGGTTATCCAAACCCCACCCCCAGGCCCAGTGAGACAGGGGTTATCCAAAACCCAACCCCAGGCCCAGGCCCAGTGAGACAGGGGTTATCCAAACCCCAACCCCAGGCCCAGGCCCAGTGAGACAGGGGTTATCCAAACCCTACCCCCAGGCCCAGTGAGACAGGGGTTATCCAAACCCCAACCCCAGGCCCAGGCCCAGTGAGACAGGGGTTATCCAAACCCCAACCCCAGGCCCAGGCCCAGTGAGACAGGGGTTATCCAAACCCCACCCCCAGGCCCAGGCCCAGTGAGACAGGGGTTATCCAAACCCCAACCCCAGGCCCAGGCCCAGTGAGACAGGGGTTATCCAAACCCCACCCTCAGGCCCAGTGAGACAGGGGTTATCCAAACCCCAACCCCAGGCCCAGGCCCAGTGAGACAGGGGTTATCCAAACCCTACCCCCAGGCCCAGTGAGACAGGGGTTATCCAAACCCCAACCCCAGGCCCAGGCCCAGTGAGACAGGGGTTATCCAAACCCTACCCCCAGGCCCAGGCCCAGTGAGACAGGGGTTATCCAAACCCCAACCCCAGGCCCAGGCCCAGTGAGACAGGGGTTATCCAAACCCTACCCCCAGGCCCAGTGAGACAGGGGTTATCCAAACCCTACCCCCAGGCCCAGGCCCAGTGATACAGGGGTTATCCAAACCCTACCCCCAGGCCCAGGCCCAGTGAGACAGGGGTTATCCAAACCCTACCCCCAGGCCCAGGCCCAGTGAGACAGGGGTTATCCAAACCCCAACCCCAGGCCCAGGCCCAGTGAGACAGGGGTTATCCAAACCCTACCCCCAGGCCCAGGCCCAGTGAGACAGGGGTTATCCAAACCCCAACCCCAGGCCCAGGCCCAGTGAGACAGGGGTTATCCAAACCCTACCCCCAGGCCCAGGCCCAGTGAGACAGGGGTTATCCAAACCCCAACCCCAGGCCCAGGCCCAGTGAGACAGGGGTTATCCCAGCCCTGGACAGCTAAATCAGTCCAGGATAAGTTTTACAGGCCAGAATTGGGAAGTGATTTGGACAATTCCTGACTCCCTGTTTCTCCTGAATGTTTGGCTACAAGGCAGGTTCAGTAATGTCCGAAGGAACTCTTCAATTCCCTTGGGCAGTGAGCAAAGGTAGAGTTTAGATCCTATAAGCAGCTTATCCTGGTCTCAGACCTGATCATCCTGCTCCAGACCCCATTCAATTCATTTGGGAGGTTCAGCTCCTGGTGTGGGACAGAGGATTCATGCAGCAGGTGAACCAGTGAGAATTTAATCTATTTATGACGCTTTTCACCGGCGGAGAAAAACTCACCGGGACATCAGCAGAATGATCGACTAGAGTCTGAACGTTGCGAAGTGTCCCGTGTGCAGACGCTCAGTTCACATCCTCATCTAAAGGACAACAGCTACACTGCAGCACCCCCTCAGTACTGACCCTCCGACAGTGCAGCACTCCCTCAGTACTGACCCTCTGACAGTGCAGCACTCCCTCTGTACTGACCCTCTGACAGTGCGGCACTCCCTCAGTACTGACCCTCTGACAGTGCAGCACTCCTTCAGTACTGACCCTCTGACAGTGCGGCACTGCCTCTGTACTGACCCTCTGACAGTGCAGCACTCCCTCAGTACTGACCCTCTGACAGTGCAGCACCCCCTCAGTACTGACCCTCCGACAGTGCAGCACTCCCTCAGTACTGACCCTCTGACAGTGCAGCACTCCCTCAGTACTGACCCTCTGACAGTGCAGCACTCCCTCAGTACTGACACTCTGACAGTGCAGCACTCCCTCAGTACTGACACTCTGACAGTGCAGCACTCCCTCAGTACTGACCCTCTGATAGTGCAGCACCCCCTCAGTAATGACCCTCTGACAGTGCAGCACTCCCTCTGTACTGACCCTCTGACAGTGCAGCGCTCCCACTGTACTGACCCTCTGACAGTGCAGCACTCCCTCAGTACTGACCCTCTGACAGTGCTGCACTCCCTCAGTACTGACCCTCTGACAGTGCAGCACTCCCTCAGTACTGACCCTCTGATAGTGCAGCACCCCCTCAGTAATGACCCTCTGACAGTGCGGCTCTCCCTCAGTACTGACCCTCCGACAGTGCGGCACTCCCTCAGTACTTACCCTCTGACAGTGCAGCACTCCCTCAGTACTGACCCTCTGACAGTGCAGCACTCCCTCTGTACTGACCCACTGACAGTGCAGCTCTCCCTCAGTACTGACCCTCTGACAGTGCAGCACCCCCTCAGTACTGACCCTCTGACAGTGCGGCACTCCCTCAGTACCGACCCTGAGACAGTGCAGCACTCCCTCAGTACTGACCCTGAGACAATGCAGCACTCCTTCAGTACTGACCCTCTGACAGTGCAGCACTCCCTCAGTACTCACCCTCTGACAGTGCGGCACTCCCTCAGTACTGACCCTCTGACAGTGTGGCACTCCCTCAGTACTGACCCTCTGACAGTGCTTTGCATTCTCAGTATTGACCCTCTGACAGTGCAGCACTCCCTCAGTACTGACCCTCTGACAGTGTGGCACTCCCTCAGTACTGACCCTCTGACAGTGCGGCACTCGTTCAGTACTGACACTCCGACAGTGCAGCACTCCCTCAGTAATGACCCTCTGACAGTGCGGCACTCCCTCAGTACTGACCCTCTGACAGTGCTTTGCACTCTTAGTACTGACCTCTGACAGTGCAGCACTCCCTCAGTTCTCACCCTCTGACAGTGCAGCACTCCCTCAGTACTGACCCTCTGACAGTGCTTTGCATTCTCGGTATTGACCCTCTGACAGTGCAGCACTCCCTCAGTACTGACCCTCTGACAGTGCAGCACTCCCTCAGTACTGACCCTCTGACAGTGCGGCACTCGCTCAGTACTGACACTCCGACACTGCAGCACTCCCTCATTACTGACCTTCCGACAGTGCAGCATTCCCTCAGTACTGACCCTCTGACAGTGCGGCACTCCCTCAGTACTGACCCTCCGACAGTGCAGCACTCCCTCAGTACTGACCCTCTGATAGTGCAGCACTCCCTCAGTACTGACCCTCTGACAGTGCAGCACTCCCTCAGTAATGACCCTCTGACAGTGCAGCACTCCCACAGTACTGACCCTCTGACAGTGCAGCACTCCCTCAGTACTGTCCCTCTGACAGTGCAGCATTCCCTCAGTACTGACCCTCTGACAGTGCAGCACTCCCTCAGTAATGACCCTCTGACAGTGCGGCACTCCCTCAGTACTGACCCTCTGACAGTGCTTTGCACTCTTAGTACTGACCTCTGACAGTGCAGCACTCCCTCAGTTCTCACCCTCTGACAGTGCAGCACTCCCTCAGTACTGACCCTCTGACAGTGTGGCACTCCCTCAGTACTGACCCTCTGACAGTGCTTTGCATTCTCGGTATTGACCCTCTGACAGTGCAGCACTCCCTCAGTACTGACCCTCTGACAGTGCGGCACTCGCTCAGTACTGACACTCCGACACTGCAGCACTCCCTCAGTACTGACCCTCTGATAGTGCAGCACTCCCTCAGTACTGACCCTCTGACAGTGCAGCACTCCCTCAGTACTGACCCTCTGATAGTGCAGCACTCCCTCAGTACTGACCCTCTGACAGTGCAGCACTCCCTCAGTACTGACCCTCTGATAGTGCAGCACTCCCTCAGTACTGACCCTCTGACAGTGCAGCACTCCCTCAGTAATGACCCTCTGACAGTGCAGCACTCCCTCAGTAATGACCCTCTGACAGTGCAGCACTCCCTCAGTACTGACCCTCTGACAGTGCGGCGCTCCCTCATTACTGAATCTCTGACAGTGAGGCACTCCCTCAGTACTGACCCTCTGACAGTGCTTTGCATTCTCGGTATTGACCCTCTGACAGTGCAGCACTCCCTCAGTACTGACCCTCTGACAGTGCAGCACTCCCTCAGTACTGACCCTCTGACAGTGCAGCACTCCCTCAGTAATGACCCTCTGACAGTGCAGCACTCCCTCTGTACTGACCCTCTGACAGTGCAGCACTCCCTCAGTAATGACCCTCTGACAGTGCAGCACTCCCTCAGTACTGACCCTCTGACAGTGCAGCACTCCCTCAGTACTGTCCCTCTGACAGTGCAGCATTCCCTCAGTACTGACCCTCTGACAGTACAGCACTCCCTCAGTACTGACCCTCTGACAGTGCGGCACTCCCTCAGTAATGACCCTCTGACAGTGCAGCACTCCCTCAGTACTGACCCTCTGACAGTGCAGCACTCCCTCAGTACTGACCCTCTGACAGTGCAGCACTCCCTCAGTACTGACCCTCTGACAGTGCAGCATTCCCTCAGTACTGACCCTCTGACAGTACAGCACTCCCTCAGTACTGACCCTCTGACAGTGCGGCACTGTCTCTCACTCCGTTTGTTAAAGGTGAATGCAGTTATTTAAACTGAAAATGTACTTTCCACTGACCTGCTCTCAGGATTAGCCCAACTCTCCAATGTCTTTGTAGTGTCAGTAATCCTGAGCTATATCTGCTTTTTGTGAGTGTTGGATAATAATCTTCTGTCTCTCTCTCTCTCTGCATTTCAGACTCTGAGAGGAAGCGACCAGACACCAGCCACCAGGTAGATGCTGCCACAGACCACCTCCAGGAGCAGGGAGGGGGTGGGGGTGGGTAGGAGGGTGGGGGTGGGGAGGGTGTGGCGTTGGGGTGCAGGGTGAGGGCTATGGAGTGGAGGGTAGGACAGGGCAGTGTTTTGGGGGAGTGGGGATGAGGGGTACAGTGAGGGTGAGGGTGTGGGAGGGGAGGGTCAGGGGTGTGTGGAGTGCAGGAGGGGGCTGGATGATCTGAGCAATCGTTGTCCGTGATATTTCAGCTCCAAACTGTCTGTCTCTGGCTACATGTCTGTGCTGGGAGGGCACTGAGTGGGGTATTTGCAGTTGATTAATGCTGTGTTTCCGCTTGTGTTTCAGACGCACTCAAGTAAAATCCCAATATTTTCCACCCCACCTGCTCTATCAACCTACAGCAGCAAGGTAAGCTCGACTGAGAGAATTGTCTCACTCACTGTCTGTCCCTTCACAACAGCATCGGCCACAGAGACAGTGACAGCATAGGGCCAGGTTCTCTGAGGTAGGGCTCACTGAACTAGACCCCGGGGACCCCATTTTAAACCTCTTCCCCTAGCCCAGTCTCACACCACATCTCATCTTATCCACTCACACACAGTGTTGCTGCCCATTAAACCCATTAACATCCAATGTAACAGCAGAGCACCAGCAGGTACAGCACAGGGTCAGATACAGAGTAAATCTCCCTCTACACTGTCCCCATCAAACACTCCCAGGAGAGGGACTGCATGGGGTTAGATACAGAGTAAATCTCCCTCTACAATGTCCCCATCAAACACTCCCAGGACAGGTACAGCACGGGGTTAGATACAGAGTAAATCTCCCTCTACACTGTCCCCATCAAACACTCCCAGGAGAGGGACTGCATGGGGTTAGATACAGAGTAAATCTCCCTCTACACTGTCCCCATCAAACAATCCCACGACAGGTACAGCACGGGGTTAGATACAGAGTAAAGCTCCCTCTACACTGTCCCCATCAAACAAACCCAGGACAGGTACAGCACGGGGTTAGATACAGAGTAAATCTCCCTCTACACTGTCCCCATCAAACACTCCCAGGACAGGTACAGCGCGGGGTTAGATACAGAGTAATGCCCCCTCTACACTGTCCCCATCAAACACTCCCAGGACAGGTACAGCGCGGGGTTAGATACAGAGTAATGCCCCCTCTACACTGCTTTATAAGTGTGCCTCAGTGCTGTCTCCCTGGCCACATGTGTTGAGTTTCTGTGTGAGTGGTCAGAGGTTGTCGATTGATGTGTAACTGTCCGGCTGATTTTGCCCCATGGAGGGAACATTTGTGTGTGGTTGTGGAGAGGGCGCTGGTGCTGATTTCTGCCGGAGATTTGCTGTCACAGATGGTGACTCTCCACCCTCTCTTTGTGACTAACATGTTTTTCGATACTTTCACCGCTGTGGATTGGTGAGTCAGATCTTTCCCCTGTGAGCTGTGGAGTGGGACAGCCCCCCACTCTACTGATTTGTACCAAACAGGAAGCAGCTAGTCCCTGCTCAGCGTCACAAGTCAACACTTTAACCCTTTCGCTCCACCCCAGGGAGGAACACACCCCACCCAGAATCCGGAGACTCTGTGAAAGGAGAACCCGGCGCTGAACATGCTTCAGATGTCTGGCGCCATCTAGAAACCAAAACCTTAGCAATTTCCTGTTGGAGGAAGCGTGTCTCAGAACTGGCACATGACAGTGACACCATGGCAACACAGCCAACTACTGTACCCGGCACAACAGGTAGATGGGGAGCAGCAAGACTACAGGACAGGGCAAGGACAGGAATACAGGACAGGAATACAGGGCAGGAATACAGGGCAGGGATACAGGACAGAGATACAGGACAGAGATACAGGACAGGAATACAGGACAAAGATACAGGGCAGGAATACAGGACAGGAATACAGGACAGGAATACAGGACAGGGATACAGGACAGGAATACAGGACAGAGATACAGGACAGGAATACAGGACAGGAATACAGGACAGAGATACAGGACAGGAATACAGGACAGGAATACAGGACAGGAATACAGGACAGGGATACAGGACAGGAATACAGGGCAGAGATACAGGACAGGAATACAGGACAGGAATACAGGACAGGAATACCCGACAGGAATACAGGGCAGAGATACAGGACAGGAATACAGGACAGAGATACAGGACAGGAATACAGGACAGGAATACAGAGCAGGGATACAGGACAGGAATACAGGGCAGGAATACAGGGCAGGAATATAGGACAGGAATACAGGGCAGGGATACAGGACAGGAATACAGGACAGGAATACAGGGCAGAGATACAGTACAGGAATACAGGGCAGGGATACAGGACAGGAATACAGGACAGGAATACAGGGCAGAGATACAGTACAGGAATACAGGGCAGGGATACAGGACAGGAATACAGGACAGGAATACAGGGCAGAGATACAGTACAGGAATACAGGAAAGGGAAAGAACAGGAGTACATGACAGGGAAAGGACAGGAATATAGGACAGGGAAATGTCAGGAATACAGAACAGGAATACAGGACAGGAATACAGGACAGGAATACAGGACAAGAATACAGGACAGGAATACAGGACAGAGATACAGGACAGGGAAAGGACAGGAATTTAGGACAGGAATACAGGACAGGGAAAGGACAGGAATATAGGACAGGGAAAGGACCGGAATACAGGACAGGGATATAGGACAGGGAAAGGACAGGAATATAGGACAAGGATACAGGACAGGGAAAGGACAGGGATATAGGACAGGGAAAGGACAGGAATATAGGACAGGGGAAGGACAGGAGTACAGGACAGGGAAAGGACCGGAATACAGGACAGGGATGCAGGACAGGGAAAGGGCAGAAGCATAGGGATGTAAGGATTGTTCGCCTGAGAGTCGGGAATTTTAAGGGATGATTTAATCATAGTGTCAAAAGTCACGTCGGGTTTGACAGAGGAACTAAGCAGGAGATGTTTCCAGTGAGAGACAGGATGGTAAGCAGAGGAGAGGCCTCTTCGGCTTCATTGGTAAAGGAGCCAACAATGTGATGTGGAGGATTGTTATTACCCAGTGTGTTGTCCCGATCCGGAATGTGCTGTCTAAAAGACTGACGGAAACAAATTGAAGAATAACTTGGGCAGGGAGGATGGGAGGGATGGGGGGAGCAGTGAAGGAAGTGCAGGAAGGAGCGGGAGTGTCTTTGAATGAGCTGTTACGGGCATGATGGGCTGATTGGCCTCCCTATGAGTTTCGTCATCTTCATATAGGATTGTGTTTCTCAGAAAGTGTGGATGCTGGGTTCCACAGCATGGAGCGATTTTGGGAATAGTTTCAGGAGGCCATTAGCATTTGAAATTCCCTTCCCCACAGAACAGCCATTGAGTTTATTCAAGGCTGAGTTTGACAGACTCTTGATCAGCAAGGGGAGACAAGGATGATGGGGGACATGGTACGGCCCAGCCGATGGTAAATGCTGAGCTGCTCAAATCCCAAAGGGAAACTTGAACCAACTGTCACAACTGTTCTGCAATTTGTATTTTTATATCGAGATGCGGGCCTTGAATTCAGTCATAATAATTCTATCGAGTCTTGGAGAGCTTTTTTCACAAAACTAAATTAAATATTTATTAATAAAATAAATAATTTTAAGCACATAAGTAGGTCTACAAATTATTACTAAGAAAACTTAGCTCCCCTAATTAATCTGATTCCCAGTTACACCTCCATTAAGGTAACAGTAAAAACAAATTAAATTTGAACAGACCTAGGCAAACCACACGAGACCCTGGACAGGGATATTCACAGTGTTTCTCTTAGCTTCAGTTCATATAGGCAGCTGCTTGGTACATAGAGGCTGGAGGCTTTTCACACTTGTTAGATCTTAGAATGCCTTCCTCTTACACATAGCCTTCTCTCCTTTCTACATATTTTCCCCTTTGAATGCAAATTTCACTGTTTCATTATGTCTCTGGCGTTACCTTTCTAATAACAAAAATCTATTATCGTGCCAATTTTATCAGTGAGCTTTGGGAAAAAATAAACACACTGTTTGCTTCTTCTGGCTAGATGTAACATTTCACCCTCTCCTTCAAAATTCAAACTACTCTGGTGCATCTAAAAATGAAAATTTTCCCTTACACCTCACATTCTAAAACTTCAGCCATGTTTACTTTTTTAACATTTCAAATCGAGTTTCTCTTCTAATGCATCAAAGCCTTCAGATCAGCTGTTTCTAAGTCAATGAAGTCACACACACACACACACACACACACACACACACACCACACACACACACACACACACACACACACACACACATACACGATCCCTGCTTGTACAATAAATCCCAATAACATTAGGAAAACTATTATATTCTCATGACAAGGGGACAGGCAGGAAAGTGGAGATAAAGCCACAACCAGCTCAGCCATGAGCTTATTGAATGGTAGAGCACGTTTGAGAGGCTGAATGGCCTCCTCCTGCCCCTATTTCTTAGGATCTGTGTCCTTGTGTGCCAGGGATGTTCCAGTCAACTTGCAAAAGGGCAGGAGGTCATCTTCGCAGTGGAAGGGAGCTAGCACATGAATGGATAACTATCTGAAGCTGTGAGGTCAGTGTTCAGACAAGGGGACAACAGGGAGCCAAGGCCAGGCTATTGCTGTGGAACTGGCTGACACTCAGTGCAGTCAGCAGAGGAGAGATACATTTTCACGGGAATATCTGAAAGATCCTTCTCTCTCCCGGTGAAGCACAAAAAAACCTTTGCCTTCTCGCTTCCCAACTGACCAGCCCACAAGCTGGCCGGAGGAAGGGTTGACCTGGGCTGGAACGCTGTTCGCCCTTGGGGGGCACCACGCTTCAGGTAGAATGGGCAGGCTGCAGGGGAGAATGGCAGCAGGGACGGGGGATTTAATTTACCCCGAGAGGCTGGAGATCCCGGCAGTTCCATTTTGATTGTGTTGAGAGGTGGGTCTGTAACTAGATGACAGAAGTTTAATCTGGAGAAGAGCCAGGGGGATCATTTTTATTTACAGTGCGAATTATTATGAGGTGAAAATGCACCAAATGACTCTCTGGAAAATAACCTGGTGGCAGAGATTAGTTGCCTAAGGCTGGAAGCTAAAAACAAGTTTCTCGAAAAAAGCTGCCTGTAGCCATTGTGAGAGAGGGCAGACAGTAAGAGAGGGTAAATTGTTGGGGTATGGTCACCCTGTCCCTGATATTCGGAGTCTGGTACCATACAACCAGTGGAGGGATCAAGTGCATATGTGGACATGGATTATCTCCCTGTTAGGAGGTAACAAGGTATGGGCTTTGTCATTGTCACTTCCAACAACAAGTAACATCCGACCAGTATTCTGTGGCCTGAATGCCTGTCAGTTGGTTACTGATAAAGATTTGGGTCTTCTCTCAGAGTTCTTGGATTAAATTTACAAGAAAGATGCTGAATGTCTTTGAGGCACAGTCAGATGTTGATAGATTCTGGGAATTCAAGAGAGGAATATATCCTGAACTCTAACAGGCCCAGATAAACGATGGACGAGATTCAGCTTAGAGAGACAAGAGCAAGAACAGTGGGTGTTGAAAATCCGAAAGGAGGGGTCTGGCAGCATCGGAGGAGACCGGAGGTTGATCCTCTTCCCATTGGAGCCCGGGAAGGTTGTAACTGGGAAGGGTCAGCCAGGCAGTGCCAATGGGAGTGGGGATGAGGCAAGGAAGAAACATAGAAATGAAAGGAATGGCCAATTACTGCCACCCAAGAGTCAAAACAAGAGAGAGATGGAAAGATGCAAAGAGAAGGAAACAAAATGGAAGCCGTCTGAAATTGGTGAACTCAGTGTCCAGTCCAGAAAACCCAAACCGAAAGGAACCAAATCGAACGATGAGGGGCTATTCCTCAAGCTCATGTTAAATGTTTTAAGGCAGAGCTGGATAGTTTCTTCATTAGCAAGCGGGGGTGGGGGTGGGGGGGGGGAGGTGAGAAAGGTTATCTGGGGTGCGCAGGAATGTGGGGTTGAGGTTATGTTCAGATCAGCCATGGTCTTATTGGATGGTGGAGCAGGTTCGAGGGGCCGAGTGGCCTTCTCCTGCTCCTAATCCGTGTGTTTGTCTGTATGTTCCTGTCCTTACCCGGTCTGGCCTACATGTGACTCCAGACCCCCAGCAATGTGGTTGACTCTTAACTGCCCTCTGAAATGGCCAAGCGAGACACTCAGTTCAAGGGCAATTAGGGATGGGCAACAACTGCTGGCCTTGCCAGCAACACCCACATCCCAGGAAAGAATAAGGGAAAGATCTTGACCTCAACTATTCAACCCTCCATGGTTATGGGGGGGCGGTGTTAGATGATTGGAATATTGCTTTTTTTAATTCATTCACAGGATGTGGGCTTCGCTGGTTGGGCCAGCATTTATTGCCCATCCCTAATTGCCCCTTGAGAAGGTGGTGGGTGAGCTGCCTTCTTGAACCGCTGCAGTCCCTGTGGTGTAGGTACACCCACTGTGCTGTTAGGGAGGGAGTTCCAGGATTTTGTCCCTGTGGTGTAGGTACACCCACAGTGCAGTTAGGGAGGAAGTTCCAGGATTTTGTCCCTGTGGTGTAGGTACACCCACAGTGCTGTTAGGGAGAGAGTTCCAGGATTTTGTCCGTATGGTGTAGGTACATCCACAGTGCTGTTAGGGAGGGGAGTTCCAGGATTTTGACCCAGCGACAGTGAAGGAACAGCCGATATATTTCCAAGTCAGGATGGTGAGTGGCTTGGAGGGGAACTTCCAGGTGCTGGTGTTCCCATGTGTCTGCTGCCCTTGTCCTTCTAGATGGTAGTGGTCGTGGGTTTGGAAGGTGCTGTCTAAGGAGCCTTGTTGAGTTGCTGCAGTGCATCTTGTAGATGGTACACACACTGCTGCTACTGTGCGTCGGTGGTGGAGGGAGTGAATGTTTGTGGATGGGGTGCCAATCAAGCGGGGCTGCATTGTCCTGGATGGTGTCGAGCTTCTTGAGTGTTGTGGGAGCTGCACTCATCCAGGCAAGTGGGGAGTATTCCATCACACTCCTGACTTGTGCCTTGTAGATGGTGGACAGGCTTTGGGGAGTCAGGAGGTGAGTTACTCACCGCAGGATTCCCAGCCTCTGACCTGCTCTTGTAGCCACAGTATTTATATGGCTGGTCCAGTTCAGTTTCTGGTCAATGGTAACCCCCAGGATGTTGATATTGGGGGATTCAGTGATGGCAAAACTAAGTGGGAATGTGAGTTGTGAGGAGGATGCAAGGAGGCTTCAAGGGGTTGTGGACAGGTTAAGTGAGTGGGCAAGAGCATGGCAGATGAAATATAATGTGAATAAGTGTGAAGTTATCTACTTTGATAGAGAAAAAAACAGAAAGACAGAGCATTTCTTAAATGGTGAGAGATTGAGAAAGGTGGATGTCCAAAGGGACCTGGGGGTCCTTGTTCATGAGTCACTGAAAGCTAACCTGCAAGAAATTAGGAAGGCAAATGGTACATTAGCCTTTATTGGAAGGGAGTTGAGTACAGGAGTAACAAAGACTTATTGCATTGATATAGAGCCTTTGTGAGACTGCACCCGGAGTATTGTGCACAGTGTTGGTCTCCATATGTGAGGAATCTTCTTACTATAGAGGGAATTTTACAGAGGTTTACCAGACTGACCCCTGGGATGATGGTGGGATCGTCTTATGAGGAGACAGTGGGGAGACTGGGCCATGAATTCTCCAGAGTTTCAAAAAACGAGAGGCGACCTCATTGAAACTTACAACCTTCTTCCAGAGCTCGACAGGGCAGAAGCAGGAAGGATGTTTCCTCTGGCTGGGGGAGGGGTCTAGAGCCAGGGGACACAGTGTCAGAGAAAAGGGAAGACCATTCAGGACTGAGCTGGAGGAATTTCTTCACTCAGAGTGAGGTGAATCTTTGGAATTCTCTACCCCAGAGGGCCATGGATGATCAGTCACTGAGTATGTTCAAGACAGAGGTGGATAGATTACGGGGAGACTAATGACAGTGAGGGATATGGGGATAGTGCGGAGAAATGGCATTGAGATCGATCAGCCACCACCTGTTTGAATGGAGCAGCAGGCTCGAGGGGCTGAATGGCCTCCTCCTGCTCCTATGTTCCTATGTACTCAGCAGCTTTTCACCCACATTGTGTGTGCAACATTTACACTGTAAACATCTCACATCAGCATCTGGTAGCCCACACTCTGTAGCTCCCACCCCCACCCTCTACCCACTCTCCGGAACGTGCTCATCACAGATTATCCTGTTGATCTTCTTTTGCAGTTTAAGACAGAAGATGCCAGCGAGTTGGCTCAGGCTCCCTTACAGATGCCTCAACAGCAACAGAGTCACCTCCCTCAGGCCCAACTTATGTTGGCAAGCAGTCAGCTGGCAGGGGTAAGTATTCCCTGAATACCCTGTGAGGGGGTAACTCCTGGGGTCCCAGCCACACAGGGAGTAAAGCCCCGTGAGCAGGGAGTCAGCTGGATTTGCTGAATCCAGGGCTCTTGGGTTCTGCTCGTTTTTTTCTCTGTATGAGGGAAGATCATGAGTGGCAACATCGGCAGAACAACCCTGAACCTACATCTGTTCAGCACATCAAACTAAACTCTCATTTCAAAGACATTATGGGGGTTGACAGTGGGGGTTAGAGCCCCTCCTTTCTTTCAGATATCATTGAACCCCACCACATGACCAGTCCTCCGTGAATGTCTCTCTGTGTATACTCACGGCCCACTATCAACCTTCCTGGATCTCCCTCCCTAACAGCGCTGTGGGTGCAGCAGCTCAGGAAGGGAGCTCACCTCCACCTTCTCTAGGCCTTGCCCACCTCCCCCCAACACCCCCCCCCCCCCCCCCCCCCCCCCCCCCCCATTAACCCTCCAAACCCAACTATTCCAGTGAGCCTCCGCCCAGAGCTCCACCCTCCATCCCCTTCAACTCATCCAAACTCTTCACTGCCGGTCTCCGAACCTGCACCGAGTGTCTGTTCCTCCCTCCCCTCGCCCCCCCACCCAACCCCCTGACCTACATTGGCATCCAATCCCACACCTCGGTGCTCTTTAAACATTCTCATCCGAGTGCTCCGAGCCATCCCTGGCTTCTCCCCTCCCTCCCTGTCGCTGTGACCTCCTCCAGGCCTACAACACTCTACTCCTCATGGTTTCTCCCATGAGGATCCGCTTGCACATCCTCCCCCTCCCCACAGCCCCCCCACTTTCACGCTCCCACTGATGGCTGTGGCTAGGTCCAAACAGATCCGAGACTCTGGAATTCCCTCACTAAATCTCCTCCACCTCTCTCCCTCCCTCTCCCCCTCTCTCTCTCTATCCCCCTCTTGTTAAAGATCCACGAGGCCTATACCTTTCACCCAGCTCTGGGTCACCTGCTCCTAATATCTCCGCCTTAGGGTTAAGTGTCGGTTTTTATTCTCTAAAGGAACCTTATCAGTGCTGTCTTTGAAGCTACAGAATGAATGTAAATTGTGGTAACGAAAGTCGGGGGGTGGTAGAAGGGGTTTGGGAGGGTTGGTTAAGGTGGAGGGTGTAGTTTAGAAGGTGGGTTTGTGGAGGTTGGAGAGGGGTCCAGGGGTCGAGCTACGGGGCAGTGTGAGCGTTTTAAAAGGGTGGGAGTGCTGCGGGAAGGGTTTGGGAGAGTGTGTTGGAAGATTTGAGTGCGTTCGTTGGAGGAAGAGGGTAGAGGAGTCAGAGAAGCAGCTCCACGGGACAGATCCTGGTCCCTCTGCTCTCCCTGCGACCCCACCCAATCGGAATCATCTGATTGTGATTGGCCGCAGGACACTGGAGTGATCGGTGATTGGCTGCTGGGAGGTAGTGTGGGCGATTGGTGATTGGGCACAGGACACAGTGGGGTGATCAATGATTGGCTGGAGGAGTCAGTGAGTGAGTTTCAGCCCCAGTGATTGGCTGCAGGAGTCAATGGGTGAGTTTCAGCCTCAGTGATTGGCTGCAGGAGTCAGTGGGTGAGTTTCAGCCTCAGTAATTGGCTGCAGGAGTCAGTGGGTGAGTTTCAGCCTCAGTGATTGGCTGCAGGAGTCAGTAGGTGGGTTTAGGCCTTAGTGATTGGCTGCAGGAGTCTGTGGGTGAGTTTAGGCCCCAGTGATTGGCTGCAGGAGTCAGTGGGTGAGTTTCAGCCTCAGTGATTGGCTGCAGCAGTCAGTGGGTGGGTTTTGGCCCCAGTGATTGGCTGCAGGAGTCAGTGGGTGAGTTTCAGCCTCAGTGATTGGCTATAAGAGTCAATGGGTGAGTTTCAGCCTCAGTGATTGGCTGCAGGAGTCAATGGGTGAGTTTCAGCCTCAGTGATTAGCTATAGGAGTCAATGGGTGAGTTTCAGCCTCAGTGATTAGCTATAGGAGTCAATGGGTGAGTTTCAGCCCCAGTGATTGGCTGCAGGAGTCAGTGGGTGAGTTTCAGCCCCAGTGATTGGCTGCAGGAGTCAGTGGGTGAGTTTCAGCCTCAGTGATTGGCTATAAGAGTCAATGGGTGAGTTTCAGCCTCAGTGATTGGCTGCAGGAGTCAATGGGTGAGTTTCAGCCTCAGTGATTGGCTGCAGGAGTCAATGGGTGAGTTTCAGCCTCAGTGATTAGCTATAGGAGTCAATGGGTGAGTTTCAGCCTCAGTGATTAGCTATAGGAGTCAATGGGTGAGTTTCAGCCCCAGTGATTGGCTGCAGGAGTCAGTGGGTGAGTTTCAGCCCCAGTGATTGGCTGCAGGAGTCAGTGGGTGAGTTTCAGCATCTGTGATTGGCTGCAGGAGTCAGATGGTGAGTTTCAGCCTCAGTGATTGGCTGTTGGTCTCGATTTCCCAGCGGGGGTGGGTGAGATGTGTCAGGGAGCAGAGTTTTTGGGTTAGGTAACAAATTGGTTTGAACTGTCCTCTCTAAATGTGATGTTTTTCCTTTTATCTCCTACTCACCCTCTGGTCTGTACACCACTCATTTATACCCCCTTCCCTCACACACACTACCCCCACATCCCATTGTACCTCACATTGTCCTGCCCCTCCCATCCCCTCCCAACTTCTCTCTCTCCATCACTCCCACCTCTCTCCTCCCTCCTCCCCCTCTCACTTTCCTCCTCCTGTCATTATCTCTCTGTCTCACTCTGTTTCCTCCCCTTCCCACTCTCTCCTCTCTCTCTCTCGCTCCTCTATCTCCCCTCTCTCTCACTCCTCTATCTCCCCTCTCTCTCTGTCCTCTCGTTTTCTCTCTCCTCTCGCTCTCTCCTCACTCTCTCTCTCCTCTCACTTTCTCTCTCCTCTTGTTCTCTCTCCTCTTGTTCTCTCCTCACTCTCTCTCTCTCCTCCCGCTTTCTCTCTCTTGTTCTCTACTCTCACTCTCTCTCCTCTCTCTCTCCCCTTGTTCTCTCCTCACTTTCTCTCCTCTCGGTCTCTCGCCTCTCGCTCTCTCTCCTCTCGCTCTCTCTCCTCTCACTTTCTCTCTCCTCTTGTTCTCTCTCCTCTTGTTCTCTCCTCACTCTCTCTCTCTCTCTCCTCCCGCTTTCTCTCTCTTGTTCTCTACTCTCACTCTCTCTCCTCTCACTTTCTCTATCCCTCCTGTCACCCTCTCTCCTTTTGCTGTCTCCTCTCACTCTCTCTCCTCACTCTCTTTTCTCCCACTCTCTCTCTCCACCCTCACCCTCTCTCCTTCCACTCTCTTTCCACACTCTCCTCTTTCTCTCCCCTCACACTCTGTCCTCTCACTGATCGCCTCTCTCCTGCCATTCCCTATTCTCATTCCCCAGCTCACAGCTCTATTGCCAGCCCAGCAGCAGCTCCTCCTCCAGCAGGCCCAGGCACATTTGCTGGCTGCTGCTGTCCAGCAGAGCAGCGTGGCAGCATCTTCCCAGCACTCAGCCCTCGAGCCACCACAATCCAGCAGTCAGCAGCAGACAGGAGCATTAGCACTAACTCAGCCCATCCAAATCAGCGCCCAGGTAAGGAGAGCAGGCAGAGGGAGTGTGGGGAAAGCAGGAGTGATCACACACTCACACACACACACACACACACACACACACACTGACACACACTCACAAACTGACACACACTCACACACTGACACACACACTGACACACACACACACACTGACATACACACACACTGACACACACACACACACTGACACACACACTGACACACACACACACACTGACATACACACACACTGACACACACACACACACTGACACACACACACACACTGACACACACACACAGACACACACACTGACACACGCTCACAAACTGACACACACACACACACACACACACTGACACACACACACACACTCACACACTGACACACACACACTGACACACATACACACTGACACACAGACACAAACTGACACACACTCACACACACTGACACACACTCACACACTGACACACACACACACACTGACACACACTCACACACTGACACACACACACACTGACACACACACACACAAACACACACACACACAGACACACACTCACACACTGACACACGCTCACACACTGACACACACACACACACTGACACACGCTCACACAATGACACACACTCACACACTGACACACACATACACACTGACACACACACACACACACACTGACACACACACACACACTGACACACACACACACTGACACACACACACACTGACACACACACACACACTGACACACACTCACACACACTGACACTGACACACACACACACTGACACACACTCACACACTGACACACACTCACACACTCACACACTGACACACGCTGACACACACACACACACTGACACACACTCACACACTGACACACACACTGACACACACTCACACACTGACACACACTCACAAACTGACACACACACTGACACACACTCACACACTGACACACACTCACAAACTGACAAACACTCACACACTCACACACACACACACACAATGACACACACTGACACACACACACACACTGACACACACACACACTGACAAACACTCACACACTGACACACGCTCACACAATGACACACACACTGATACACACTCACACACTGACACACACAGACACACTGACACACGCTCACACACTGACACACATTCACACACACTCACACACTGACACACACTCACACACTGACACACACTAACACACTCACACACACACTGACACACACTGACACACACACACACTGACACACACACACACACACTCACACACACTCACACACTGACACACACACACACTGACACACGCTCACACACTGACACACACACACACAGACACACATTCACACACTGAAACACACACACACACACTGACACACACACACACACACTGACACACACTCACACACAGACACACACTCACACACTGACACACACACACACACACTGACACACACTCACACACAGACACACACTCACACACTGACACACACACACTGACACACGCTCACACACTGACACACGCTCACACACTGACACACGCTCACACACTGACACACACACACACACAGACACACACTCACACACTGACACACTCACACACTGACACACACACACACTGACACACACACACTGACACACACACACACACACTGACACACACTCACACACAGACACACACTCACACACTGACACACACACACACACACACACTGACACACACTCACACACTGACACACACTCACACACTGACACACACACACACTGACACACGCTCACACACTGACACACACACACGCACTGACACACACACACGCACTGACACACACTCACACACTGACACACACACATACACTGACACACACTTACACACTGACACATGCTCACACACTGACACACACACACACACTGACACACAATAACACACACACTCACACACACACACACTGACACACACACACACTGACACACACACACAAACTGACACACGCTCACACACTGACACAAACTCACACACTGACACATGCACACACACACACACACACACACACACACGCTGACACACACTCACACACTGAAACACACTCACACACTCACACACACTCACACTGACACACACTGACACACACACACACTGACACACAAACACACACTGACACACACTCACACACTGACACACACTCACACACTGACACACACTCACACACTGACACACACACACACTGACACACACTCACACACACTCACACACACACACTGACACACACTCACACACACTGACACACGCTCACAAACTGACACACGCTCACAAACTGACACACGCTCACACACTGACACACACTCACACACTGACACACACTGACACACTGACACACGCACACACTGACACACACTCACACACTGACACACGCACACACTGACACACGCTCACACACTGACACACACACACACAGACACACACTCACACACTGACACACACAGACTCACACACTGACACACGCTCACACACTGACACACACTCACACACTGACACACACTCACACACTGACACACACACACACACTGACACACACTCACACACACTGACACACGCTCACACACTGACACACGCTCACACACTGACACACACTCACACACTGACACACACTCACACACTGACACACGCACACACTGACACACACTCACACACTGACACACACTCACACACTGACACACGCACACACTGACACACGCTCACACACTGACACACACACACACAGACACACACTCACACTGACACACACAGACTCACACACTGACACACACTGACACACGCTCACACACTGACACACACTGACACACACTCACACACTCACACACACTCACACACTGACACACACACACACACTGACACACACTCACACACACTGACACACGCTCACACACTGACACACACTCACACACAGACACACACTGACACACGCACACACACACACACACACTCACACACTGACACACACTCACACACTGACACACACTCACACACACACTAACACTCTGACACACACTGACACACACTCACACACTGACACACACTCACATTCAACACACACTCACACTGACACACGCTCACACACTGACACACAGACACACACTGACACACACACTGACACACACACACACTGACACACAAACACACACTGACACACACTCACACACACTGACACACGCTCACACACTCACACACTGACACACACACACACTGACACACACTCACACACTGACACACACTCACACACTCACACACTGACACACACTCACACACTCACACACTGACACACGCTGACACACACACACACACTGACACACACACACACACACTGACACACACTCACACACTGACACTGACACACACACTGACACACACTCACACACTGACACACACTCACAAACTGACAAACACTCACACACTCACACACACACACACACACACAATGACACACACTGACACACACACACACACTGACACACACACACACTGACAAACACTCACACACTGACACACGCTCACACAATGACACACACACTGATACACACTCACACACTGACACACAGACACACTGACACACGCTCACACACTGACACACATTCACACACTGACACACACTGACACAAACACACACACTCACACACACTCACACACTGACACACACTCACACACTGACACACACTAACACACTCACACACACACTGACACACACTGACACACACACACACACTGACACACACACACACACTCACACACACTCACACACTGACACACACACACACTGACACACGCTCACACACTGACACACACACACACAGACACACACTCACACACTGACACACACACACACACTGACACACACACACTGACACACACACACACACACTGACACACACTCACACACAGACACACACTCACACACTGACACACACACACACACACTGACCCACACTCACACACTGACACACACTCACACACTGACACACACACACTGAAACACGCTCACACACTGACACACGCTCACACACTGACACACACACACACACAGACACACACTCACACACTGACACACACACACACACTGACACACACACACTGACACACACACACACACACTGACACACACACACACACTGACACACACTCACACACAGACACACACTCACACACTGACACACACACACACACACACTGACACACACTCACACACTGACACACACTCACACACTGACACACACTCACACACTGACACACACACACACTGACACACGCTCACACACTGACACACACACTGACACACACACACGCACTGACACACACTCACACACTGACACACACACATACACTGACACACACTCACACACTGACACATGCTCACACACTGACACACACACACACACTGACACACAATAACACACACACTCACACACACTCACACACTGACACACACACACTGACACACACACACACACTGACACACGCTCACACACTGACACACACTCACACACTGACACACACTGACACATGCACACACACACACACACACTCACACGCTGACACACACTCACACACTGAAACACACTCACACACTCACACACACTCACACTGACACACACTGACACATGCACACACTGACACACAAACACACACTGACACACAAACACACACTGACACACACTCACACACTGACACACACTCACACACTGACACACACACACTGACACACACTCACACACACTGACACACGCTCACAAACTGACACACGCTCACACACTGACACACACTCACACACTGACACACACTGACACACGCACACACACACACTCACACACTGACACACACTCACACACTGACACACACTCACACACTGACACACGCACACACTGACACACGCTTACACACTGACACACACATACACAGACACACACTCACACACTGACACACACAGACTCACACACTGACACACACTGACACACGCTCACACACTGACACACACTCACACACTCACACACACTCACACACTGACACACACACACACACACACTGACACACACTCACACACACTGACACACGCTCACACACTGACACACACTCACACACAGACACACACTGACACACGCACACACACACACACACACTCACACACTGACACACACTCACACACTGACACACACTCACACACACACACACTAACACTCTGACACACACTGACACACACTCACACACTGACACACACACACTGACACACGCTCACACACTGACACACAGACACACACTCACACACTGACACACACTCACACACTGACACACACACACTCACACACTGACACACACACACACACACACACTGACACACACTCACACACTGACACACACTCACACACTGACACACACTCACACACAGACACACACTCACACACTGACACACACTCACACACTGACACACACACACTCACACACTGACACACACAAACACACACACACACACTGACACACACTCACACACTGACACACACACACTCACACACTGACACACACACACACACACACTGACACACACTCACACACTGACACACACTCACACACTGACACACACACACTGACACACTCACGCACTGACACACACTCACACACTGACACACACTCACACACTGACACACACACACACTGACACATGCTCACACACTGACACACAGACACACACTCACACACTGACACACACACACTCACACACTGACACACACACACACACTGACACACACTCACACACTGACACACACACACACTGACACACACACACTGACACACACTCACACACTGACTCACACTCATACACTGACACACATTCACAAACTGACACACACACACACACTGACACACACTCACACACACTCACACTCACACACACTCACACACTGACACACACTCACACACTGACACACGCACACACTGACACACGCTTACACACTGACACACACATACACAGACACACACTCACACACTGACACACACAGACTCACACACTGACACACACTGACACACGCTCACACACTGACACACACTCACACACTCACACACACTCACACACTGACACACACACACACACACACTGACACACACTCACACACACTGACACACGCTCACACACTGACACACACTCACACACAGACACACACTGACACACGCACACACACACACACACACTCACACACTGACACACACTCACACACTGACACACACTCACACACACACACACTAACACTCTGACACACACTGACACACACTCACACACTGACACACACACACTGACACACGCTCACACACTGACACACAGACACACACTCACACACTGACACACACTCACACACTGACACACACACACTCACACACTGACACACACACACACACACACACTGACACACACTCACACACTGACACACACTCACACACTGACACACACTCACACACAGACACACACTCACACACTGACACACACTCACACACTGACACACACACACTCACACACTGACACACACAAACACACACACACACACTGACACACACTCACACACTGACACACACACACTCACACACTGACACACACACACACACACACTGACACACACTCACACACTGACACACACTCACACACTGACACACACACACTGACACACTCACGCACTGACACACACTCACACACTGACACACACTCACACACTGACACACACACACACTGACACATGCTCACACACTGACACACAGACACACACTCACACACTGACACACACACACTCACACACTGACACACACACACACACTGACACACACTCACACACTGACACACACACACTCACACACTGACACACACACACACTGACACACACACACTGACACACACACACACACACTGACACACACACACACACACTGACACACACTCACACACTGACACTGACACACACACTGACACACACTCACACACTGACACACACTCACAAACTGACAAACACTCACACACTCACACACACACACACACACAATGACACACACTGACACACACACACACACTGACACACACACACACTGACAAACACTCACACACTGACACACGCTCACACAATGACACACACACTGATACACACTCACACACTGACACACAGACACACTGACACACGCTCACACACTGACACACATTCACACACTGACACACACTGACACAAACACACACACTCACACACACTCACACACTGACACACACTCACACACTGACACACACTAACACACTCACACACACACTGACACACACTGACACACACACACACACTGACACACACACACACACTCACACACACTCACACACTGACACACACACACACTGACACACGCTCACACACTGACACACACACACACAGACACACACTCACACACTGACACACACACACACACTGACACACACACACTGACACACACACACACACACTGACACACACTCACACACAGACACACACTCACACACTGACACACACACACACACACTGACCCACACTCACACACTGACACACACTCACACACTGACACACACACACTGAAACACGCTCACACACTGACACACGCTCACACACTGACACACACACACACACAGACACACACTCACACACTGACACACACACACACACTGACACACACACACTGACACACACACACACACACTGACACACACACACACACTGACACACACTCACACACAGACACACACTCACACACTGACACACACACACACACACACTGACACACACTCACACACTGACACACACTCACACACTGACACACACTCACACACTGACACACACACACACTGACACACGCTCACACACTGACACACACACTGACACACACACACGCACTGACACACACTCACACACTGACACACACACATACACTGACACACACTCACACACTGACACATGCTCACACACTGACACACACACACACACTGACACACAATAACACACACACTCACACACACTCACACACTGACACACACACACTGACACACACACACACACTGACACACGCTCACACACTGACACACACTCACACACTGACACACACTGACACATGCACACACACACACACACACTCACACGCTGACACACACTCACACACTGAAACACACTCACACACTCACACACACTCACACTGACACACACTGACACATGCACACACTGACACACAAACACACACTGACACACAAACACACACTGACACACACTCACACACTGACACACACTCACACACTGACACACACACACTGACACACACTCACACACACTGACACACGCTCACAAACTGACACACGCTCACACACTGACACACACTCACACACTGACACACACTGACACACGCACACACACACACTCACACACTGACACACACTCACACACTGACACACACTCACACACTGACACACGCACACACTGACACACGCTTACACACTGACACACACATACACAGACACACACTCACACACTGACACACACAGACTCACACACTGACACACACTGACACACGCTCACACACTGACACACACTCACACACT